>NC_048547.1:12580620-12880620 GCF_902806685.2 Maniola hyperantus | reverse complement strand
GCGATCTCTGGCGGGAGGCTACAGAAGGGAGAAACACAGAGAGAAGCAAAGCCGTATAACTGGATCCGGTAAGAAAACAAAGCTACTTTTTATCTGTAGGTATTAAAATTATATATTTTATTATAAGTAATTACATCATAATATTTACTGTGGATTTCACGTGATTTCGCTTTTTACATTTAAGCTGTTAGAAATACACGTGGTTATTTTAATGAGTAACTTGTTTATTTCAGGTGCTCAAGATACATATAAATCAAAGTGGTTTGCGTATGATGACTTCGACTTTATGGCGGATAAAAATGAACCCGGAACCACACGCGATACATTGGAACATATTGTGAGCTATTAGTTTACTGATATTCATTTTGCCAAACTATTGTATGGTTTGTAACAAAGTGTCTTGCTAAGTGGGACCGTATTGTAGTGGCATTTTCTGTTGCTCTTCTTGGTACGACGGCCATCGGTTGTAGCGATTGTGATGGCGGTTCATTTCGCCAGCTTCCAGGTATTACATCTCCATTCTCCTGTACTGTATCAAACGTTCCTGGCGATATAAAGTTAGGATTACTGCGTAAGTAGTTATATAGATGAACCGTTGCCAGCACGACTTTAGTCGCAGTTTCTGGTTCCAAAAGCATAGGTTTACGCAGGACTCTGTAGACAGAACTAAGTACTCCAAACGCGTTTTCAACTACTCTACGTGCTCTTGACAGTCGGTAGTTGAAAATTCTTTCACAAGAACCCCTTTCCCGTGTACCATCGTATGGTTTCATAGTATAATCATTAAGCTGAAAAGCTTTATCACCTAGTATATAATAGGGTACCTCAATTTTATAGGGAACTTGCAATATCTCCGGTGGAGGAATATTTAGCTCTTTTTTTTCAAGTTTTTTATATAAATTTGTGCTTTTGAACACGCCTCCATCTGATATTCTGCCTTTAGTCCCAACATTCACATACAGGAACCTATAATTTGCATCTACTAATGCAAAAAGAACAATACTAGGAAATAATTTGTAATTATCAAAGTCGTTGCCACTATTAAAAGGCGATTGTATAGCGACGTGTTTGCCGTCCATCGCTCCTATCACGTGTGGGAAATTCCACTTATTCTCGAATTGCTGAGAAACTGTACGCCATTCTTCTTTAGTTGACGGCACCTGAAAATAAAGGAGATCTTAATTATAATATAAAGCTGAAAATAAGAATAAGCAGTAAATAGTAATAATAATTGTTGTTACAGGTAGAATCTGATACGACTGATGGGGAACTTGAAGTTAATACTACAGTGAGCGAAAACGAGAACAGTAACATTACTAGTGACACACAACCGGAGAGAGCCAACCACCACACAGATCAGAGTAGAGAGCAGAATGATCAGAATGCACAATCCAGTGTCCAAACAACAAACAAAAGAACAAAAAAAAGAAAGAAAACTACTTCTAATAATGCAGATGACATATCAGATGAAACTCTTTCAGAGGCTTTCCAACTTCTGCAACAATGTGCTCAGCCACCACAACCGGAAACTGATTCTTACATTGCTTTCGGGCAGTATATATCTACTGAATTGCGGAAATATGATGCAGTAACATTAGTTAATGTTTTCAAAAAATAATTAATAATTGTAAACATGTTACTTCTTTAAATTATGATTGTAATACACTACTTTTTTATTGAGTAATAAAGTATGGTTTTACTTACCTTTACATAATCATTTAACAGGTCAATGATGGCTTCACAAACTTCAGGAATAATTATCGATATAGACTGTTTGGAAATGCGGAACAGATACTGCAAACTGACGTACGAATCTCCAGTTGCTAAAAATCTCAATGTTAGTAATAATCTTTCCTTCACAGTAATGGCATCTCTATAATTTGTATCATTCTTTCTTAGCTTGTTATTTAATAATGAACACAATATCTCAAATTGATTAGCATTCATTCTTGCAAAATTGTGTTCAACTTTATCTGACACTAACTCTGCGTACAGCTGAGTCCCAGATTCCAAGCGATTTTTGTAAATTTGTTTCACCCAAAACCGTCGTTTTCTTTTTTGTGATTTTTTGCGCAAGCATTTAAGCAAAATAAAAGTTACTGCTGCAACGGCAAGACGCCGCCGTTGTACGTGTGACTCCATATCGTACAAGAGTTAGACTGGCTGAATCACGGATCGCCTTAGGATCGCTTGGAGCGCATATTTGGGATCGCAAGTTTCCAAGAGTGGATCGGCATAACACGATCCACGATCCACGCTCCGCGATCCTGGATCGCGGATCGCGGGATCGATGGATCGTCCGGTGTGGACCCGGCTATTGGTATTGGATTGTGTTTAGATAGTACTAGCTTATGCTCGCGACTTGGTCCGCGTGGACTACAAAATTTCAAAACCCTATTTCACCCCCTTAGGAGTTGAATTTTCAAAAATCCTTTCTTAGCGGATGCCTACGTCATAATAGCTATCTGCATGCCAAATTTCAGCCCGATCCGTCCAGTAGTTTGAGCTGTGCGTTGATAGATCAGTCAGTCAGTCAGTCAGTCAGTCATTCAGTCAGTCAGTCAGTCAGTCACCTTTTCCTTTTATATAGATAGTATTACAATAACGCTTAGTTTTTGCTAGCGTTCTGGTTACATCCTGTATAGGTTGGCCAGAAATGAGGCATTCGATGCAAACAATAGATACAATCACAGATTTTTTTTAAAGAAGCCAAGTTTATCATGCTGATATTCCCCTTTTCCCCTCCAATTAAGCGTAAAGCTTGTGCTAGGAGTAGGTACGACCATAGTGCAACGAGTGGGGACTGAAACGGCGGACCTTTCGGTTTTCAGTCCGCTCCTCTAACCGTTGAGCTATCGAGGTTATTTATACAATAAAAATACAAGATTTGACTTCATACAAAGTGTGAAGATATCATCATCATCATCATGAGCAACCCATCACCGGCTCACTACAGAGCACGAGTCTCCTCTCAGAGTGAGAAGGGTTTTGGCCATAGTCTACCACGCTGGCCATGTGCGGATTGGTAGACTTCACACACCTTTGTGTAGAATATACCATTATTTGGAACTCTTAGACATGCAGGTTTCCTCACGATGTTTTCCTTCACCGTTAAAGCAATTGATATTTAATTACTTAAAACGCACATAACTCCGAAAAGTTAGAGGTGCGTGCCCGGGATCGAACCCCCGACCTCCGATTAGAAGGCGGACGTCCTAAGCACTAGGCTATCACAGCGTGAAGATATACATAAATGTATTTTGCACACTTCGCACAGTGTAGAGCTGTATGGATTCAATCATGATTTGACGGATTCTCTTCCCAATCCTCAGTTGACACAAACTTGATCTTCAAAGGGCGACCAAACTCGTACATTTGGATTGGTGTACTGTCAGTTGCAAAATTCAAACTGCAATTTTGTCAATGAAAGTCGCAGCATTGCGGTCCCCAACTACTGTTACGATATTACTTTTAATATAGTCCATACAAAATGAGAATCTCTCGGATGTGTCACCTTTAAAATAAGGACTAAAATCATATTTTTGACATGTAATTTTACACATAAAGTTAAAATTTTTATATTATGACATGATTATGTTTAAATTCTTAATCTTGATGAATTAATATTAGGAAATTAACAATGTAACAATTTAAGTAATCTGTAAAAAAAATATTGTAATTCTATTTGGCCTTATTTTCAGTCTGTTATTATGTAAAATTATATTGTATGTATTGCTGTTGATTGCAAATAAACGAATTTAAAAAAAAATGTACTTACCTACTTAATTTAAAGGGAATACAATCTATTATGTAACTTTATATAATTTTTACTTTCATAATATTATGACATGATTGTGATATTTATTTGTGATGAACCAATATTAGCAAGTGAACAATGTTATTTTAAAAATTCAAATCTACTACTGGTTACTAAAATTTATGAATATTGTTATTATTACATACCTAAGTGAATTAAGTGTAAAAGTGAATTATCTAATAATTATAATGTACTTACCTAATTTTGCTAAACCGTTACAGGATCTCATATATATCTCATGTTGTTATTGTAAGTGGATGCATGTGAAACGCAAAAATAAAAAATAAAATGGCGCGTGAGAAGTTAAACTTTACCCGTAGTACTTACTTTATTTTAAGGGTTTTCCTAAAACAATTGCATTGATTGAATATCCGACCCAGGCCGCTAGTAAAATGGATTACTCGTTAATGTTTCTAAATTAACCCCTTGATACTTTCGTTCGGCAGAGAACACGTTAAATGTTTGGTTCAATACTATAACTAACATCTAATGGTAATCGTTAACCCTAGGTTAATTTAACTTACCACATTAGTGAGTTGCTGAAGTCATTCTAGTTACTGCTATATTATTTTACTGTAAAATCCAAGATACTAATAAGAATAATGTATTACCATACTAATATATTATTCTTATATAATATTATAGTATAAGCTTATGCTCGCGACTTTATCCGCGTAGACTACAGAAATTTCAAACCCCTATTTCACCCCCTTAGGGTTGAAAAATTCAAAAATCCATTCTTAGCGGATGCCTACGTCAAATAGCTATCTGCATGCCGAATTTAAGCACGATCATTCCAGTAGTTTGAGCTGTGCGTTGATTCAGCCAGTCAATCAGTCAGTCAGTCAGTCAACGTTTCCTTTTATATTATATATATAAATAGATCATTAATATAGTATTTTTATTATTATATATCATTAATATAGTATTAGTGCGAATAATATAATAGTAATACTCGTAAAAATTACACGGTTAGTTTTATTGTATTTAATTGACGATTAAATCAATATTTAAAATAGAAATCGCTCAAGATAGTTTAAACGCTAAAATATCACAATAACTATTCCAATGGTAGTGGATAAGCCAATGTATGTAATGGAATTCGCAATCACAACGTTAATAGGCTTACTGTAGTACCGTAGCTTCAGATATCCAGTTTCAATGAACGATCCATAATTCATAGAGTAATGTGTCCGCTACGTTGCAGACTTGCACCTAACTGGCAGATAACATGGACTTTGCCAGCATTAACATCGCTTCATGTATTATTGTTACACTGTTTACATTTTACAAAATAAATCATCATCATCATCATCATCATCACCCGATAAAATAAAATAAAATAAATAAAAATCTTTTTTATTCGTATAAACTTTTACAAGTACTTACGAATAGTCGGATGCATCTACCACTGGTTCGGAATGCCTTTCGACGATAGATAGACGTCCACTGCTGGACATAGGTATCTTGTAGGGACTTCCACACGCCACGGTCTTGCGCCGCTTGATTCCAGTGGTTCCCTGCGACTCGTCTGATGTCGTTCGTCCACCTAGTGGGGGTCTTCCAACGCTGCGTTTTCCGGTGCGAGGTCGCCATTCCAGCACCTTGGGACCCCAACGTCTATCGGTTTTACGAACTATGTGCCCTGCCCATTGCCACTTCAGCTTCGCAATCCGTTGAGCTATGTCGGTTACTCTAGGTCTCCTACGGATCTCTTTTCTGATTTGATCACGTAGAGAAACTCCAAGCATAGCTCTCTCCATCGCCCGCTGAGTGACTCTGAGCTTTCTTATGAGAATAACTTGTGTCTGAATAAATAAAAATAGTACGTTTCCGTTCTGCGTTGTGTTTGTCCAAGCCTCTAACACGCCTCTAATGAATTAGTCATAATGAAAGGACCAAGATTTCACACTAACGTACAGTACACGGCAGAAAATAATGTACATCGACCTTTAGACTGACATTTCGGCTTTGTAGAGCGTTGTGTCTGTCACTCATACCTATATTATTATGACGTTTTATCGGTCTCGACGACAAAGAAATGCTCTACAAATCCGCCATCTCTTTCTAAAGGTCGACGTACATTATTTTCTGCCGCGTACTCTAACGTCCATTAGCTAAAGCAGATTGAGTGATGCAATGTTAGTTGAGGAATGGTTGTTTGATCGCATGTGTTGGGTTAAGTATTTGACAGCCGCAGACGGGCGTTTATATACCTTTACCTTACCGTTGAGCGCACTTTGGCTGCGCTCAACGCGCTGCTGAAGGAGTCCCCTCGCTGTGACATATTTGCTGACAAATGGGCTGACCTCATGGGTCAGATTTTGCACTTTTGTGAAAATTTATAATTTTGCTTTTTAAAATTTATAATTTTAACAATTTTTGTATGTATGTTTATGTTAGTTTGTACTCGTAGTTTAATTAGTGTAATTGGCTTTATGGCCGTTCTAATTAAATAATAAATAAATAATAATAATAATAATACCTAAGCGCACTGTTTTTCCTTAATATTTTTTTTTTTTTTACCTATTTACCTATACATTTTTTTTTATTCATATACAAGTTAGCCCTTGGCTGCAATCTCACCTGGTGGTAAGTGATAATGCAATCTAAGATGGATGCGGGCTAACCTGGAACGGGTATGTCAGTTATTATTAAACCCATACTACCCCTTTGGTTTCTACACGTCATCGTACCGGAATGCTAAATCGCTAGACAGCACGGCTTTGAGGGTAGGGTGGTAACTATAGCCACGACCATAGTATCCCACCAGACCAATATTCTGCTATTCATTTTTTTTTTAAAAAGAATATTAGCCATTCTTTCCTCTCCAACTAAGCGTCAGGCTTGTGCTAGGAGTAGGTACGACAATAGTGCAACGGGCGGGGTTTGAACCGTCGACCTTTCGATTTTCAGTCTACTCCTTTACCGGTTGAGCTATTGAGGCTCATTCATTGTACACATAATGATCTAATGCAACCTTGGAAGTGATGTATTTAGGAATTTGTATTTTTTTTATTTTTTTATTTTACACTTCATTGCACACAACACAAAGTAAACATTGGAAAAACACAATACAGGATCTTAATCTAATATCTGTAGCATGCAAAGGCGCCCTTATCGCTAAAGCGATCTCTTCCAGGCAACCTTTGACGAAAGGAATCACGAAAGCACGGGTTGGTGCGGCAGCCGAAAATGGCCCTAGGTATATTATATTATTATAAATTAGACTACATACATAGTACATTCTAATAATACACAAATATATATTGGAGGGTCGATATTGAAAGAGTTCTTACTGTCTGTAGACACCGTGAAAAGAAACGTATGAGCTTTACTCTACGGAAGGTAGCCATCTTTATTTTAGTTGTCAGAGTTGGACTTTGACACGCACGAATTTTGTTGTCGTTCACAATTTTCTCTCGCGTTAAATTAATTAAGTATCAGATTATAGCTTAGCTAATTATTATTCTTTGAGATAGGTAGGTAGTTTCTTAATCGTGATATTTAATTCGGTGATTGTGATATAGTTAGAACAGTAATTGTTCGATGCTAATGTACATTGTGTTAAATCGTAACATCTAGTGCCATCCGGTGACTTTGTCTGCAAAGCACTATTAATAATGTTCGCGTAGTTGTTTGACGAATATGGAATATTAATTATTGGTGAATATTAGAGTAATTCGTGAGTTAACGTTTGGCTCAGTGGATAGATTATTATAAGGACATCCGCTAAGGTTATTTCTGCAACCGCTAGTGATTTAGAGTGTAATTGGAGATATACCGGCAGTTGAGATAATGATTAGTTTGAAGTGATAGTTTAGTGTGATAGTAACTTGAAGTTAACTTTGATAGTAGGTACCCGCTTTAGAATCGTATAACCCGGTTGGTAAAGAATCATTGATGACCCTCGAGTAATGTTGAAATGGATTAGACAATGAGTTGCCCATGAGATCGAATAGCTTACATTCTACCTGGTTTCTGTTGTGATCGCTTATTTGGGTGGATATAGTAGTCGTGGCGCGTGTGGCGCACGATGCTATGGTGTTCTGTATGCAGATGTGCACAGAGTGGAGAAGGTAGAGCTATTGCGATATTCTGAATTAGTAATGAGAAGTCAATTATAAGATCTGGTTTAGATCGTAAGAGAGTCGATGCAATGATCCTTTTAAGAGCGTTCATGAAGTTGTGATTGATTACCTTGAGATGATTAGATAACGGAGTAGGTCGTGACTTGATTGAGAGGTTGCAATAGCAATTGCGCCCTAATCACACAATGTAGTGTTTAGCTTAGGTTAGCTAGTTTAGAGTGAGGTGAGGGGTCGCTGTGAGGGGTGGTTGGAGGCGACCATAGGTAGGGTTAGGTTAGGGTGATCTGGTTGTGTTACGTTGATGGTTTCCATGTGCGATACGTTACTGAGAACTATTTGTAAAGAACATGGATTAAAGTACCTACTTATTAATTACTACCTTCTGATGTCGGCTAAAGATGAATAATAATTATCAGCCATCCTCCTGTTCTCCGACATATATATAAATATATATAATTTTTTTTTTTTATTGATTCAGGTCATCATTGCTTTTCGTCAAGCATGATTGTCGTGAAGCGCAAGCCTATCTTTTAACTAAAAGCTGCCTCGTCTAATCTAGCACGGTCAGTGTACTTTCTTAGTATGAAATTTTACATCTCATCCAATGTTCATAGAATTCGAGCGTCGAAACACAATAACGCCAAAGTAAAATGCAACTATGCACCATTGATTTAAAGTTTTAGCGGGCGGGGGTCTCATATAAAGAAAACTGTTCGTTGAGTGTACTAATTTTAATCTGTGTAACGTAAACACGTACAAGAAAACAATCAAATCGTCAAACAAGGTCAAAACTAAGAAAGAGTTACAGAAATTAATTAGCGCCCGACGGGATTCGAACAACGAGAAAAATTACATTATCGGCCGCCACGCTCCGACCAATCACAGCGGCGGCCGTCGCGACTCTTGCTAGGCGCGAGATTCAAAATTTAAACATGATATCGATGGGGATGTCTCGTTACCCTTCTACAAGTTCTGCTACAAGTTAAAAAAACTTTATCACAGACTTTAATTTCGCAACGTTTTCTAATATTATTTTAATGCCCCAGTTCTTCACTTCACACTACATCTTCTTCAAAATACTAACTTCTCTCCGTGGATGGAGTATAGTCAGCACTTAATCGTTAACTAAGACGCTCGTCTACGCTCCTTAGTCAAGGGTTTATTTGCGCCGGAGTAAAACAAATAGTATACAAGATCGATGTTTATTCGGGACACTTGTACTCTGTTACGTAAAGGCCCGAGCCCGGAGTTAACTTGTTGTTTGACGTGCGGGACGCTATCTTGACCTACTCTATTCCGGAATATTGTACTTACTATGTATAATATTATGTAAGATATATCAGGCTTCTATGAATATACCCAGAATCTATTAAAAATTCCAAAATCTTAATACATAAAAGGAAAAGGTGACTGACTGACTGATCTATTAACGCACAGCTCAAACTACTGGACGGATCGAAATTTGACATGCAGGTAGGTATTATTATTATTATTTTTTTTTTTTTTTTTTTTAATAAGCTAGTAATAATATATAAACTATCTACATGCAAAATTTCAGGCCGATCCGTCCAGTGGTTTGAGCTGTTCGTTGATAGATCAGTCAGTCAGTCATCTCACTCAGTCAGTCACCTTTTTCTTTTATATATTTAGATGATTCGAGTGAAAAAATGTTTGAACATATTTTAGCACCTCCTCTATTTTTTAGAACAAAAATTTAATTATTATAACTCGATAAAAGGCACCCTCCGTATAATATTATTACCATGGCGTTGGTACTCCGCGCTGGCAGAAAATGAACCTTTAATTTTTTATATTTTCCCGTAAAAAACCTTTTTATGTAAACAATATTAATACATTGAGATACCTTTTATATCTGTACCCTATCCGCGGAAAGAAATTAGTATATTACTCTCTCTGTTACGTAATCCCATACAAATGATAGAGCCATGGCTGGCCATAGAGCTTTTATTTTTATATATTTAATTCTTCTTTTGTATAGAAGCAGGCGTTACTTTGCAGAAATCCATGATATATGAACCAAACCATGATGAACCAAAAGCTTAATTTGCTATAATCGGCTGAAACAGATCAAATCTGTATGGTGCAACATGCAGCATGCGACATGCACCGCCCGCCGCCCGCATCCGTCCGATCCGCGATCCGTCCAGTAGTTTGATCTATGCGTTGACAGATCAGTCAGTCAGTAAGACACCTTTTCCTTTTATATTTTACTAGCTTATGCTCGCAACTTCGTCTGCGTGGACTACACAAATTTTAAACCCCTATTTCACCCCCTTAGGGGTTGAATTTTCAAAAATCCCTTCTTAGCGGATGCCTACGTCATAATAGCTATCTGCATGCCAAATTTCAGCCCGATCCGTCCCGTAGTTTAAGCTGTGCGTTGATAGATCAGTCAGTCAGTCAGTCAGTCAGTCAGTCACCTTTTCCTTTTATATATTTAGAAGAAGATAATATGTAGATATTGAATATACAACAGAATGGGTAGATATATCATTATTATTTTCATAAGCGAATTCAATGTTAGCAAAGATAACAATTTTCCTACAACACTGTAATATTTTATTAAAATTTTGGACTGCTGTAATCACTTATCTGATACACACCATCCATCAGCTCATGGCATAAATTAGTGGAAAAGTTTAATTTCATGTTCCATAATTAAAACAAAGGCCTAATCTTTTAATCGCATCAAAAGGCCCAACAAATCGCGCCAGGTACCTACGGATACTGTAATAAAATGAAAACCTTTAAGGTTGCTTCCCACATGGCCTAATATTATGATGAATGCCTCAAACACCGCCTATCCATTATAGTTTCTCCACAGAAAATTCAACCTCAAGAGTAGGCATATACATATTTTGCATGAAAACAAAATCGTAAAATGTTGGCGGGGGACAATGTGCGGAATGAGGGTCCGTCTGTCCATCGTGTCTGCCAAGAACACCTATAGAGTACTTCCCGTTGACATAGAATCATAAAATTTGGTTGGTAGGAAGGTCTTATAGCACAAGTAAAGGAATAAATCCGAAAAACCTTGCCTTTACCTGCACATTCTAAAACAGGTTTATTTTTTATTTTTATGCGTAATAATTTTTGATTTCTCGTGCAAAATGTTGAAAAAATTACCCTAGAAAAGTAATGCGAGATTGACTCGCACTTGGCCGGTTTTTTGTCTCTTCACAGAGCAAAATGGCGGACGTTGGTCCGCAGTGTTGCGCACCGTGGGCAGGTACCCTTGCGTTTTCTATAATACATTACTTTACAGGCAAAACAAATACAGTGCCTGCGTAAGGGCCCAACTTACTGTTATTACCTCGTAAATAAAACGAGTACTTTGTGCTGTCTAACGTAAAAGATTATAAGGTAAAGTTTTAGGACAAGATTTACAACTTTCTCGAGAACCCTTTGAACGAGATAGGTTTCACGAAATCCTGCATACTAATACTATAAATGCGAAAGTGTGTCTGTCTATCTGTCTGTCTGTTTGTCTGCTAGTTTTTCACGGCCCAACAGTTTAACCTATTTTTATGAAATTTGGAGCTTAGATCCCGAGGAAGGACATAGGCTACTTTTTATCCCAGAAAATCTAAGAGTTCCCACGGGAATTTTAGAAAACCTAAATCCACGCGGAGGAAGGCGCGGATATCATCTAGTTCTAAATATAGTAATAGAGCTCTTTTATAATACAGAGACAGCATACATCTGTAACGCTTTGCAAATACGTTTGTTTAAAAAAAATATGTTTCACTTCTATACCTATTCTGAATTCTGTGGTAGGTAAGTATTAATTAGCTATAAAATAATTATACGGGTCGTTATCCGTTAAAAGATCAGCTTCTGTACCGCTCTGATCCAGAATGCTTGCTTTGTATATAATGTAATGATCTTCGGTTACGAGCGGCATTTCTGAAAACTTTTTCATGGGGGTCTAAGGGCCATAGCAGACAAGATGGTTTTAGTATCAGCGATCGGCGATTTTCGAAAGCTTGATGTCACGTTTGAACGCTCCACTCCGCACACATTCTCCTGTCAAAGTAATCAAATCGATTTTCGAAAGTTCGAGGAAAGCCCCGAAGATTTCAATACAGTGATCGAACGGAGAAAGTCGTCAAAACGCGATGCTGCATCGATACAGTTGTAAAGTCGCTGATCAATGCTGCTAAAAGTGTGCTAGGGTGCTAAGGCACTATAAAAAACGTACCCTGCAGTTTGAGCTATACCTTGATATTCCAGACAGCAGTTTGAATCCTTTTAAATAAATGAACTAGTTTCTATAAAGTATACCTTTCAAAATAACACGAACAAATTACTGTTCAAATGAAATGAATACCAAATGAGGTGCAATATCGAAGCCCCGATTTCACGCGTCATTGATCAACAATTCCCACAATACATGATTACAGCGTGACAGCGATCACGCGAGCGCCGGCGTGACGGTGATCACGCGAGCCGTGATCGCGTGTTCGCGTGCTCTCGGCTGCGTAGCGTGCGCTGTTTTCACTTCAGCCCAGTCGGGGCTTACTTGAGTGCTCAATAAGCGCGCACACGCGATTGTACGCGGCCACTGCTGTACTAGAATCGGCCGGTTTCATTATTATACTGATAAGGAAGCCTGTAACTACTCTATCAAATAGAAGTAAATAATAAAGCACCAATCCCTACATGATTACAGCGTGACAGCGATAACGCACGCGTCTCGGTGTGACGGTGATCACGTGAAATAATTAACCATCGCATTTAAAATCTGTTATTGTAGATAAGAATACCTATCAAATATCAGTACCCTTATTATAAATGCGAAAGTGTGTTTGTTTGTTGGTTTGTTGGTTTGTCCTTCGATCACATCGCAACGGTGCAACGGATTGACGTGATTTTTTGCATAGAGCTAAAGAGACCTGGAGAGTGACATAGGCTACTTTTTATCCCGGAAAATCAAAGAGTTCCCACGGGATTTTTGAAAACCTAATTCCACGCGGACGAAGTCGCGGGCATCAGCTAGTTCTATAATAATTTAAAATAGTTCAAAGCTGCTAAGGGCTTATATAAGTTGAAGGATTCATGTTGAATAATTTTCTCGAGACGTTCTAATCGCATCTAGTAGCTTTAGCTGTTGGTAAAGCCGCATTAAACGCGTTTAATCCAATCTAGAACGAATTAAGAGATGAAATGAGTTTTCAGACAAGAAACCTTGAAGCGGTTATCAGGAATCCCTTTCGACATTATTAAATGCTCTTTTGTGGTCTTTTAATTTATGTTACTAAAATACTGTAACATTTAACCCACTTCCTGGGGTAAATAAATATCCCGACAGTACGTTTCCCATACAAAATGATAGAGATAAAAATCTCAGTGGGCGCTAATCATTTTGATCAACAACCAATCACAAACGAAACTATGTTTTCCCTTGACATGGACGCATATCTTAGGGTACTACAGCACTCACACACACTGCACACTATACTCTATCCACGAAAAGAAGTTAGTATCTTTGATATCCCATACAATACAAATGATAGAGAAAAAAATCTCAGTGGGCGCTAACCATTTTTAGTCACCCACCAACCAATCACAGCTTATAGCAGCTTTATAGCCTCAATAGCTCAACCGGTGTAGGAGTGGACTGAAAACCGAAAGGTCGACGGTTCAAACCCCGCCCGTTGCACTATTGTCGTACCTACTCCTAGCACAAGCCTGACGCTTAATTGGAAAGGAAAGGGGAATATTAGTCATTTAATATGGCTAATATTCTTTAAAAAAAAAAAAAAACGAAACTATGGTTTCTAATCGAATTTCGAATGTTTTTTGAAAACATTTTAGAATTAAATTTCGAATGTTTTATGAAAACATGTATGTGATTGGTTGGTGCCTCAAAATGGCGTCCACTGAAATTTTTGCTTTTATCATGTTACCGCAATTACGTAATAGAGAAAGCTTTGTACTAAGTTACCGTCGAAGTGCGTTAACATGTAGAGATGCTATGGATCTTCTAACCGTGCCGTGCCACCAGTGTGCGCTAGGTCAAACAAATAAATCATCTGTATTCATCTTGCTTTAAGCTTGTCTCTTTACAAATAACAACACGTTCGTAGTGTGTGTGCACAAGTCGGGAATCGACTGGGAATTTTCGAAGTAAATGCAACTTGCGCAGCGCGAGCAAACAGCTAACAAGTGAGACATGCTACTGCGGAAACACTTTGATCGTTATTAGTTCCGGTGAGTTAAATGTTTACTCATAATAATATCAATAATAATAATCAAAAGTAGTAAAGAACTTATCCTGCCAAAAACATTAAATGTGAAGGTTGCCAAGACACAAGTTCATAATGCTGTTAAAAAGTTATGAGATCTCAAGTAGAGCCAAGCCCCTAGCTGAGCTTCAATTTGCGCTGCCCATCGGACTTGTTCCAAGTCCAAAGTATATAGCTCTTAAATGCTCTAGACTGTATCACATTTATAACAATAAATAACAAATAACTCTACTTATAAGATTCTACAATTCCTACATCTTGGTAAAAAAAGTATGGCTTGGCCGTTTAATGTTCTAATCATTAAAAATTTAAAGGGACTACCTACAGTGCGACAAGGCTACCTTGGCGCGTGGTGAAAATCGGAATTAACGATGCTGTCAAGTGTTTCCTTTGTTCTTGTTTGAATATTCTAAGCCTTTGTTCTCCAACAGCGCCCCCCTGTCAATGTCATTCAAGTGCCAAGAGAACCTTGTCGCACTGTAACTGACATATAAATGTAAGGTTCTTTAACGTGGGATTTTATGTACAAGTTCTCTTTACAATGAAGATCTTTAGATAATCCGGGCGGAAAATGTCGCAGGAGTCAATTTGTGTCGCGTAAAACGTCTCTCTGTACACAAATGATGTCACGTGATAGTGTTTATACAGAAGTCGGATATCGACTGGGAACTGGCGAAGTGAATACAAGTTCCGCAGCGCGAGCAAACAAGTGCGACATGCAACTGAGGAAACACTTTGATCGTTATTCGTTCCGGTGAATAGAATGTTAGTTTACTCATTACGATATTAATATTCAAAATCACTAAGTCAGTTATTTATTTAAAGGGACTAACTGACATAATATCAAGTTAAAACTGCTTAGTCTAGTAACGTGGGATTTTGTATATAAGTTCTCTTTATAATGAAGACTTCTGAATATCTTTAGAAAATCCAGGCGAAAAATGTCACAGGAGTCAATTTGTATATCGTGAAGCGTTTCTCTGTACACAAATGTTCATGATAGTGTTTATACAGAAGTCGGATATCGACTGGGAACTGGCGAAGTGAATGCAAGTTGCGCAGCGCGAGCAAACAAGTGAGACATGCAACTGAGGAAACACTTTGATCGTTATTCGTTCCGGTGAATGATATTATGTTATTTTCCTCACGATAGCATTAATATTGAAGTACGACGGACGGGTTTTAATTTAACACAGCCTTTGACTGTCCTTAGTGCTCTGTTTTCATTATACTAATATCCAATATCAAAGCTGCAAAACATGACGGTGTGTTTAGGTATTTATAAAAAAAACAGCATCTCGGCACCACTCCACTCTGAAGTATGCGTCAGGCCTTGATTTAGCCTTTTTAGAATTCCGTACCTCAAAAGGAAAAACGGAACCCTTATAGGATCACTTTGTTGTCCGTATGTCTGTCTGTCTGTTGTGTCTGTCAAGATACCTACAGGGTACTTCCCATTGACCTACAATCAATACAATGTAGCAGACATTAGGGAAAAAATCTGGAAACCGTGAATTTGTGGTTAAATCACAAAAAAAAATTAAAGGTGTTCATGAACATATAATTAGTATTTTCAACTTTTAAAGTATGAAGTTTCATATGAAAGGGCTTTACCTGTACATTCTAAAACAGTTTTTCCATAAAAGTTTTTGATTTATCGTGTAAAATGTCGAAAAAATACGACTGTAGTACGGAACCTCGTTGCGCGAGCCTGACTCGCACTTGGCTGATTTTTTATTTAGTTTCAATCACTCAATAGTTTTGTAGACGAGTCACAAACAAACGTGTTCAGAAAGGGTGAAAGTTTAATTTTCATCCTTTGGACTGCAATAGTTGAACCAATTAGTTAGTATTTGGAAACTAATACAAAACAAGGCATAAAGTTGAAAACTAAAACCCGACTACGATCATCTTAATACACGCTGAAATATTATAGTAAAATTGTTTTTGTGTCGTTTGGTATATTTTAATATTTTAGAATATTTATATTTACGAACTCAAAATTTTCACGCAACTGAAATTTGATTGATAGCAAAAAAGTTTTTGAGACTCCCACTTTTTTGGGGTCAAATGTAGCTTATGTTAAACGGACTATAATAACAAGTCGATTGACATCTTATTCATCAAAATCGGTTCAATAGTTTAGGCGCTACGGTGGAACACACATGAATACAAACCTACATGGACTGCTAAATTTATAACTTTCGCTTTGTCGTAGTCGGGTAAAAGGAGATAAAGTCTCGTGTCTCTTTATATGACGTCACGTTGATAGTGTGTACAGAAGTAGGGAATCGACTGGGGACTGGCGACGCAAATGCAAGTTGCGCAGCGCGAGCAAACAAATGATAGACCGAGCAAACAAGTGATAGACCGAGCAAATAAGTCATAGACTGAGCAAATAAGTGACAGACATGAAACTCCGAGACACTTTGATGGTATTAGTTCTGGTAAATGGCATGTTAGTTTCTTCACGACATTCTATTATTGGAATCCGTTGTGATTTTTTAGTATATTGAGAAATGGATCGGATATCTATACTTCCATACTAATATTATAAATGCGAAAGTGTGTCTGTCTGACTGTCTGCTAGCTTTTCACGGCCCAGAAGTTTAACCGATTTTAATGAAATTTGGTACAAAGTTAGCTTTCATCCCGGGGAAGGACATAGTGTTTTTATCCCGGGAAAACAAAGTTTCCACGCGATTTTAAAAACCTCAATCGACGCAGATGAAGACATCCGCTAAGAAATGATTTTTGAAATTTCAACCTCTAAGGGGATAAAATATGGGTTTGAAATTTGTGTAGCCACGTAGATGAAGTTGCAGGTATACGCTAGTGTAGAATAATTATTATCAGAAGTCAAGAGCTACGAGAGATGTTTTAAAGTTAATTTGTAATCTGAAGAAATCAGGGCCGAATTTAATTTGGTACGTAGATAAGTAGATATAGATAATGTCTTCACAAAAAAGCTAATATAAACAAAACAAAAAAAGTTACAAGCACAAAATTGTCCCAAACTCAGTAGGCCGTTAAGACGACCAGCAACGGAAACGGAAAGTCAACAAATTGCAATTTGTATGATAATGAAATGAAAACACCCATGGCGTGACGAGGCCATATTTGGTGAATTGTTCTTTTAAACCGCCTGTCGTGTTCAGCTGTAATGACTTTATTCATGAAACCGTGTAAGAAATGCGTGAAACACCTGTACCTATCCATTGTTATTTAATACTAGCTGCCCCGGCGAACTTCGTTCCGCTTAACAGTCGATTCAAATTTTTTAAAGTTTTCTCTCCGTAAGTACCATCCTCGTACTTCAAGGAATATTAGAAAAAAAGATTTAGCGAAATCGGTTCAGCTGTCCTCGAGATTTGCGATGAGCAACACATTTAGTGATTCATTTTTATATATTATAGAGAATATATACTTACTATCTATACTAGCGATGTTTGACCGGCCAGTACAAACACGGATACATTCGGGAGCAGGAAGTGTTCACAAGGGTCGCCCGGCCAATATCCGCTGTTCGCGCTCATGCGAACACTTCTTCGTGTTGACACGCTGTATGTGCTCGAACCTTTTGCTAAATGGGAAATTTGAATAGAAACGTGACGTTTTATTTTGATTTTTAAAGGACTTTTATAATGTTCTTTTTTGGAAATTAATATCACTTGCTTTAACGATGCAACGGTACCTGGAATGGAAACATCGTGAAGTAATCTGCATGGCGGAGAGTTCTCTATAATGTTCTCAAAGGTGTGTGAAGAGTGAAGACTGCCAATCTGTACATGCTCAGCGCACGCGGGGGACACGTTCTCAGTAGTGGGCCGGCGATGGATAATTTTTTGGACGTTTTATGGGGGATAATTTGAGGATGGTGTGGCCTAGTCACGACGCGACAGTGTAAACCAGGCGGTTGTGGTGGTCAAGCAGCAAGGTCAGAACAGCAAGAAACTGTGAACGCTGGCATGTAGTCGACATCCAATCTATTCTAAACTATGAGTCCCGCAAATTGCTAATGCGTGGCCGCCATTTTAGTGATGTCAGCACTAGACTGAAGTTTCAAGCTGATGGTATATTTTTATTTCGGCTGACGTCAAAATGACGTCATTTCGATGTTAATGAGACATGGTTCCAGCGCAATAGCAATTTGCGGGACTTATACTACGAAATGCTTTTGCTCAACTTTTCTGATACGAACGATTAAGCTGTAGACTTTCGGGCGGCGTCCGTGTTTCCTGCAAAGTATAACTTGTATGCCTTCAAGGCAAGAGTGAACAGGCATCTTTACAGGCATGCGCGCCCCAACCTAGACCTCAGCTTCTCAGGCATGATTGTCGTCAAGCGCAAGCCCATTTCACCATAAAAAAAGCGGCCAAGTGCGAGTCAGGCTCGCGCAATGAGGGTTCCGTACTACAGTCGTATTTTTTCGACATTTTGCACGATAATTCAAAAACTATGATGCATAAAAATAAATAAAAATCTGTTTTAAAATGTACAGGTGAAGACCTTTCATTTGATATCCCACTTGATATAGTCACTCACTTCGAAAGTTGAAAATATTAATTATTAGTTCATGACCACAATTTAAGTTTTATTGTGTGATCTAACCCTAAATTCACGGTTTTCAGATTTACCCCAAATGTCAGCTATAAGATCTACCTACCTGCCAAATTTCATGATTCTAGGTCAACGGGAAGTACCCTGTAGGTTTCTTGAAAGACAGACAGACAACAAAGTGATCCTATAAGGGTTCCGTTTTTCCTTTTTAGGTACGGAACCCTAAAAAGATTAGACGAGAGTCATCGAAAATAGGTGGTGTCACTTCATCTCTGCGTATTCCTCAGGGAGTTACCCGGGTTAAGATAAATGATTCTGATGTCTGTATAACAGTCAGCCGCCGCGAAGAGGGACGACGTGAGCCGGAGGTGCGATACGGGTAAGGAAATGGTTCATATGGACGCTTCTATTAATATTAATGATTCATTAGTGTGTTAGTTAAATAATTAAATTAGTTGGGATTTATGGACTATATCTTAAATGCATCGATGTATAAAGGTCGACGGCCAAATAAATACAGAAACCCGGAGCATCTTAATTCGAAAGCATAATAGTTTTCCTTCACCGTTAAAGCAAGTAAGTAATATTAAATTACTTAAAACGTTAGAAAAACGGTGATAGCTTAGTGGTTTTGGACTCCTACTCTTGAGGTCCGGGTTCGATTCCGTGCTTGCATCCCTGACTAACGGCTTTGTAAATCCATATCAAATACACATTTAGATTATAACATGGGGTTATTCAAGGGGCGGACCAACAAATTCCTAAAAGGCCGGCAACGCATCGGCGGCTCCTCTGGTGCTGCAAATGTTCATGGGCGGCGGCAATCACTTAACATTAGGTGACCCGCCTGCTCGTTTGCTCGCTATATCTATTTAAAAAAAAAACCTCAACCCCGCACACCCGCACGTCATCTGCGATCGCCCGCACCGGGTTAGCGTGGGTTCTGTGCGGGGCATTCCCTCCCCGACTGCCATCTCGACCTGTCGCATACTATACCTATCTACTAAGTAACCATGTTACTGAGGTCAGAGGTATATAAAAATGAAAAAACCGCGAAATTCAATTTGCGTAATGGAGCATTTACTTAGGGTACCTGCTACATGAGGATCAACCTCTGATATTAATCACCTGAGGTTAGGATCCACCGCGTTCAATAAAGGAATTGACTATAACTTACAATACATACAGATGTACAAAGTATTACTCATCATCATCATCATGATCAACCCATCACCGGCTCACTACAGAACACGCAACAACTATACATGATGTAAGATATACAATCAGTTGTATATGCCAGCTTTCTGATTCTTACATTACTGTATCTTTCTCTATTTTTAATTTCACCTTGTTTTTCCCTTCTCTGGTATTGAATTTTATTAATTTCGACACACACCGACCGTGTGTCCCAAGGGTCGGGGTAGTATGTCCCGATTGATTGCTTATACGGGCTTTTGTTTGTAGGGCGGGGGACACGTTTCATATTGGGGGTGAAGGTGTACTAGGATGGAAAGTTTTGCATCACTAGAGCTATTTTTTACTTGATACTACGTATTTTGGGAAATAAATATAGAAACAGATATTGGCATTATAGAGAAATTATTAGAAAAGTTATTATTTTACCTTATCATACATAGAGAGATAGTTAATTGTATTGTATAAAACAGGTACACACCACGATTAGTTAGGCGATACAATACAAAATAAGCTTAAAATCATTAGAGATGTAACTATCTGTAATTAGTATCTATATAGATGTTAGACTTAACTCTCTAACATCTATATACTAATCTCAGGTAGGGAGGTAGGTGTTATTAACAACATAGGATATCTTTTGACAGGAAATAGCTTAGTCTCACGGGACGTATCGTTTTACGTTTCAAACATTATAACACGAGAAAAGGTAAAGGAAAGAAAGGAAGAAGTGGTCGTTATAATAATTTTAGGAAAAGTGTCAATTTTTAATTTGGAATATTTTCATCAGTTTTGTTTTAGTTTTTATTAATTTTGTTATTCTCATAATTGTTCTGACTTTTACTTTTGTCTCTGGCTCGTACTTATATTACTAAAAATTGTAATTTTAGAATTTTAAATACTGAGAAGGAGGACCTTACGAAAATCCATAACAAAAAAATACAAGGTACCTACTGCCGTTTTGGCCATTTTTGGTTGCAATTTGTTTTTTGTGCCCTTTCAAGATAAATAGAAAAATTGGAATGATTTTTATTCAAATAAACTTTTACAAGTGCTTTTGTTTCGTCAAAATAATCTGCTGAACAATGAAATGAAATGAAATAAAAGTGAAACGTTGTCAGGCCTCATTATTATTAAAAGGTCTTATCTCCTTAATTCATCTATTTGTACGTACTTAATGGAGTGTGTTAAAATTGTTTTTACCTGTGTCGCTAACTCTAACTATGGGCCACATAAGAAAGCTCAGAATCACTCAGCGGGCGATGGAGAGAGCATTGCTTGGAGTTTCTCTACGTGAAAAAATTCAGAAATGAGGAGAACTAGAGTAACCGACATAGCTCAACGGGTTGCGAAGCTGAAGTGGCAATGGGCAGGGCACATAGTTCGTACAACCCATAGAAGTCCCTACAAGAGACCTTTATTTATTATTTATTTATTTATAATTTACTAGCTGATACCCGCGACTTCGTCCGTGTGGAATTAAGTTTTTTTAAATCCCGTGGGAACTCTTTGATTTTTCGGGATAAAAAGCAGCCTATGTCACTCTACAGGTCTTTATCTATACCCATGCAAAAAATCACGTCAATCCGTTGCACCGTTGCGACGTGATTGAAGGACAAACCAACAAACCAACAAACCAAATAACCAACAAACAAACACATTTCGCATTTATAATAAGGGTACTGATTGCACACAACACAAAGTAAACATTAGAAAAACATACAAGGATCTTAATCAAATAGCTGTAGCATGCAAATGCGGCCTTATCGCTACCTTTGTCCAGCAGTGGACGTCTATCGGTTGATGATGATGATGATGTGTTTAAATTTCCAAAAATATTAATGTTTCTCTTTTGCAGCGGAAAGAAAAACTTCATTTGCATTCACGCCAATCATAATAATTTTTTGTACTCCTCCGTTGCGAATAACTTCGCATTTATGGCAAAAAACACTCAACGGTGCTCGTTATTTTTATTTTACTCACTCATATCGCTCGAGGCGCGCGATATCGTTACCAACATGAGTGATATCCGATTCCGAGGTGCTATTACCATATTATCCACTAGCTGATCCCCGCGGCTTCGCCCGCGTAGATTTAGGTTTTTAAAGATCCCGTATAGCCTATGTCACTCAGGAATAATGTAGCTTTCTACTGGTGAAAGAATTTTTAAAATCGGTTCAGTAGTTCTAAAGATTACCCCCTACAAACAAACTTAACGACATTACCTCTTTATATAATACTAGCTTCTGCCCGCGGCTTCGCCCGCGTGGCTTACAGGAAGCAAATGACATTTTTTTTTCAGAAACAAACATTATAACATCAGGACGCGCACTCTGAACAGCACCCAATAACACATAACCTTCCAACCCCCATTTCACCCCTTTAGGGGGGGGGGGGGGGGGGGAATTTTCTCATAGTCGTTTCTTAGATGACACCTTTTCAAGTTAATTATAATATCAACAATAATTAAAACTTTCCCATACAAACTTTCATCCTCTATTTTACCACCCTTATGGGCAAATTTTCCAAAAATCCTGGAACACGTATTTCTTTATTTGTGACCGAAAACCCAAATACCAATTTTTATGGGCAAATTTTCCAAAAATCCTGAAACACGTATTTCTTTATTTGTGACCGAAAACCCAAATACCAATTTCCATGCAAATAACTTGAAAAATGACCGACTTTCATACAAACTTCCATCCCCCATTAAACCCACTTAGGGTGGAATTTCGAAAAATCCTTTCTTAGTGGATACCTACTCTTTACAAAGAATATAGACTCCAAATTTCATGTCTTCAGGACCAGCGGTTTAGGCTGTGCGTTGATATCTATGTCAGTCAGTCAGTCAGTCAGGACTTTGAATTTTATATATATAGATAGATAGCTGATCCCCGCGGCTTCGCCCGCGTATATTTAGGTTTTTAAAGATCCCGTATAGCCTATGTCACTCAGGAATAATGTAGCTTTCTACTGGTGAAAGAATTTTTAAAATCGGTTCAGTAGTTCTAAAGATTACCCCCTACAAACAAACTTAACGACATTACCTCTTTATATAATATGTAGACAACGGGCCGTGCAGCAGAAATCGTAATATTTTAATTTCGCCATAACTTCAAAACCAAACGTCCAATTTTAATCATTCAAAGACCAAATATTATCTCCATAAACTGTTCTTAGTGATGAAATCATTTATTTTGATAAGGATTAATAGCATGAGTAAAATAAACGCGTTTAAATGTAGTCCAAAAAAAATTCAAGATTTTTAAATAAAAAAATGGTTGCTGTGCCTCACTCGACATAGATGGGTATAGTGTGTCGCGGACTTTTTTGTAGATATTTATAAGATCTACAATTAATTAGAACATTTTATGGTTCTATCTTTTATAGTTTAGGCAGCGTACGCAAAATAAGTAACTTTTCTGGTTGATTTTTTACACCTTGTGTCCGAAAAACCCAAATATCTTACGGAACCCTATTTTTTTCCAAAATAAAATATAGCCTATGTTACTCGTGGATAATGTAGCTTTCGAATGGTGAAAGAATTTTAAAATCGGTCCAGTAGTTTTTGAGCCTATTCAGTACAAACAAACAAACAAACAAACAAACAAACAAACAAACAAACAAACAAACAAACAAAGTTTTCCTCTTTATAATATTAGTGTAGATGTAGACAACGGGCCGTGCAGCAGAAATCGTAATATTTTAATTTCGCCATAACTTCAAAACCAAACGTCCAATTTTAATCATTCAAAGACCAAATATTATCTCCATAAACTGTTCTTAGTGATGAAATCATTTATTTTGATAAGGATTAATAGCATGAGTAAAATAAACGCGTTTAAATGTAGTCCAAAAAAAATTCAAGATTTTTAAATAAAAAATGGTTGCTGTGCCTCACTCGACATAGATGGGTATAGTGTGTCGCGGACTTTTTTGTAGATATTTATAAGATCTACAATTAATTAGAACATTTTATGGTTCTATCTTTTATAGTTTAGGCAGCGTACGCAAAATAAGTAACTTTTCTGGTTGATTTTTTACACCTTGTGTCCGAAAAACCCAAATATCTTACGGAACCCTATTTTTTCCAAAATAAAATATAGCCTATGTTACTCGTGGATAATGTAGCTTTCGAATGGTGAAAGAATTTTTAAAATCGGTCCAGTAGTTTTTGAGCCTATTCAGTACAAACAAACAAACAAACAAACAAACAAACAAACAAACAAACAAACAAACAAAGTTTTCCTCTTTATAATATTATAGTGTAGATATCTACCTAATCTCACTTCTCAAAATATGGGTATCTGTATGCCTCATCATCATCATCTCAACCCATCCCAGCTCCCAGAAGACATACTTATTGGAGATGACTCTCAACAGATATTAAAACAAAAAATCCATCGAAGTTGGCTAGGATTTTTTTTTAATTTTTGAAAAGTACCATTTCTTCAAATTTTCGCTTTGTTTAAGAGATATATTAAAAAACCAAAAGGGGTGGTGTTTCACCACCATCTTTAATTTCCACCCTCTAATTTAATAACAATCCACTTTTATAATCCATTGAACGATTCCTGCACTAAAAGTCCGTTAACGTCTTAGTTCCTTATTGCTCTGTTTTTTTCAAGACATAACCAATAGCCTACATCGTACGATTTTAAACGCACGGCAACAGAATAAGCGTAGAGTAATAAAGTGGGCATAAAAACAGACACGATTACACTGGTCAAGTGCTACGCGATGGTTTACGAGCCAAGTGTAAATTGCATACAGTTTACGATTGAGTCGGATCTCTGTACGGTGATGACATCAATTTGGGAAATTGGCTGATTTTTTTTTCATGGAAGGAATAAACGACTGTACTAATTACTTGGGTATGAAAATTTGATATAAGAATTGGAAATTGAATTTTATACAAGAACTAGCTTATGCTCGCGGCTTCGTCCACGTGGACTACACAATTTCAAACCCCTATTTCACCCCCTTAGGGGTTGAATTTTCAAAAATCCTTTCTTAGCGGATGCCTGCGTCATAATAGCTGTCCAGTATAAATCCGTCCAGTAGTTTGAGCTGTGCGATGATAGATTAGTCAGTCCGCCAGCCAGTCAGTCACCTTTTCCTTTTATATATATTTTCTAGATAAAAACATAAAGGATAATATAGTTCTTATCCTACGTATAATTGTATGTTTTCTTTTGAAGAGCTTATCCCATATTTTTGGCTGTATTGAGTTTGTTTCATCTTAATTTCTGTATCACGAATATCTCGCAAGTAAGTCATTAATATTAATCATGAAATACTTCCCACGTCCCATTATCCCACATCTCGTTCTCGGTTCCACCTCAAACACGTCCCTTTTCGTAATGTCTTATCTTAACACGGGGATCTCCCTGAGGGATGCAAAGTTGAAGCCACTTGTTAGTATACACCCGTTCTTGTATCTTGTCATATCTCGTTTCACGTGTTTTGTTTAAATAAAAACCGGCCAAGTGCGAGTCAGACTCGCGCACTGAGGGTTCCGTACTACAGTCTACAATCGTATTTTATCGCCATTTTGCACGATAAATCAAAAACTGTTATATCTAGAAATAAATGAAAATCTGTTTTAGAATGAAGAAGTTCATTTCAAAAGCCCTTTCATATGATATCACACGT
The DNA here is from genome assembly GCF_902806685.2 of Maniola hyperantus. Lineage (NCBI taxonomy): Eukaryota > Metazoa > Arthropoda > Insecta > Lepidoptera > Nymphalidae > Maniola > Maniola hyperantus. The sequence continues at coordinate 12,855,034 of NC_048547.1, read as the reverse complement.
GGTATAGTAATCTTACTTTGAAAGTTGAAAATAGCAATATTTGTTCATGAACACATTAAATTTTTTTTCTAGTGATGTAACCACAAAGCGGTTTTCAGATTTTTCCCCTCATGTCTGCTATAAGACCTACCTTTCTGCCAAATTTCATGAGTTGTGAAATGAATCCAGGACCTCCCACTAATAAGACCTCACCACTGAGCCAGGGAGGTCGTCGTACAGTAACAGCTACCAAAATTATATCATTAAGTGAAACCAACCGCACTCGATGTTACAATAAATCCAGGGTTGTCACAAACAGAAAAATCCGAAGCGGGAACATTGTGTAATAATGGATTTATTAATTCCACCGCGCCTCCTTGCCTTGCGTGCTCTTTAGCGCCACCCTCAGGGTTGTGATTAATGATTTCGTGTTTCCTTTACTTTAGTTGGTGATTGTTTTTGGATTTCTCGGGAAATGGATGGACCATTAAACAATAATAATTACTTTTACACACATGTGTGTAATACCTATTATTGCTTACATAATGATTTGTACGGAAAATGACCAATTAATATAGAACGGTGGTTATGATTAGTCTAGAAAATAGAGGTGAAAATAAATAAGCTGATCACACACCTTTGAGAATATTATGGAGAACTCTCAGGTAGATGCAAGTTACGTCATTGTAAATTCTGCAATCGTGCAAATACATGATTTGTATATTTTGTAAACTAAGTGATACTTAAGTTCTGTTAAAACGCGCATAACTCAGAAACATTAGACGTGCGTGCCTGGGATCGAACCCCAGACTGTCCGAATAGGAGGTTGAAGACGTACTAATAGGTATCCCTCGCACATTAGTTTTTTTATTATTAGTAACTACTGTGCTTACTTCAATATTTTAAGTTTACGTAATCATTAATTTCAATCATAATATTACAAAGTCAACAATTATTGTCAATCAAATGGTACTTATTTTGAGTAAATAAGCTTATGTTTTTGACTTCAATATAAAAATAAACACCATATCTACTCACACTGTGAATTCTAGTACTTTAGTTAGGAACTAAAAAATAGTGCAGAATAATAAATATAGGGAAGATAATATGTAAGTGCAGGAATTTACAAAGCGACCCAGTTCACTCACTATGTCCGTGGCTTCGTGGCACTTCGTGGCGCGGCGCCACAGACTACTTTTGTGTAAGTATTTAAATTCATCATCATCATCAACCAATAGACGTCCACTGCTGGACATAGGTCTCTTGTAGGGACTTCCACACGCCACGGTCTTGCGCCGCCTGAATCCAGCGGCTCCCTGCGACTCGTCTGATGTCGTCCGTCCACCTAGTGGAGGGTCTTCCAACGCTGCGTCTTCCGGTGCGAAGACGCAATTCCAGCACCTTGGGACCCCAACGTCTATCGGTTGTACGAACTATGTGCCCTGCCCATTGCCACTTCAGCTTCGCAACCCGTTGAGCTACGTCGGTTACTCTAGTTCTCCTACGGACCTCCTCATTCCTGATTTGATCACGTAGAGAAACTCCAAGCAAGGCTCTCTCCATCGCCCTCGAGTTGTGGGAGTTGTAGGGACCCACTAGATTCAGATGGCGGAAGACCATGGCGTGTGGAAGGCCCAGGTACCTATGTCTATTGGTCTTCATCATCGGCAAACAATAGACGTCTATTGGTTGACAATGATGAGGGATTAGCATATATGAATCACTAGCTGATACCCGCGACTTCGTACACGTGGATTTAGGTTTTTAAAAATCCCGTGGGAACTCTTTGATTTTCCAGGATAAAAAGTTGCCTATGTCACTCTCCATGTCTTAAGCTATAACCATGCAAAAATCACGTCTATCCGTTGCTCCGTTGCGACGTAATTGAAGGACAAACCAACAAACAAATACACTTTTGCATTTATAATATGGTTAGTGATTTTTCAAGTGTCTGCGTGATAGCTACTCTGTGTAAATGCTTTGAAATGACACTATATGCTAGTGATATTTAAAATTCAAAGGAAGTACAACGACATTTAGCATCTGTCGAGAAAATGTGGTAAGATTTTCTAATTCTCTAAGGTTTTTCTATTATTTTTACTATTTATAATATTACGAATATTTAGCATGGAACTATGAATCAGCTTACTTAGCTTTTCTATTACGGAATTGATTAAAATACGTCTGAGTCTATTACATTAAAAGAGTCAAGGTGAGGTACCAAAGAAATCAAAATCAGAATACAAAATATGTTAAAGATGCGCGTCCTTTGAAGTATCTGCACAAGTATAGTAAGAAAGAAAGAAAGAAAGAATGAAAGAAGAAGTTCGTTATGCCATGGAATTCTTCCAGGTCTTGAAGCGTACGTCAATAACTAGGTACCTACCTACACGATATGGTTTCAAACAGATCCGAGCCCCACTTAGTACATAAGACGTCGCAATTTAATTGGAGTTTCGATTAAATTTCCTATTCGATTCTATTGAGTTTATGGTAAGCATCTTTACACAGTAAGAATTATAATTCTCCTTATTAAGTCTGAAGTAGTAGGCAAGTCTCAAGGTACTGGAATGGCGACCTCGCAAAGGACGCAGCGTTTTATTCCGGATAATCAGAGTTCCCACGGGATTTTTTAAAAACCTAAATCCACGCGTACGAAGTCGCTGGCATCAGCTAGTTTTGGATAAGGAGAACATTATAAAAAGAAAAGAAAGAAAAGAAAAAACGTTTATTTTTTAAAGCTTACTGCTGTAAGCTTATAGCTGGCTGACTCGTTAAAAATAACTTTAAAACATACGTTCATATGGATGAAGATTGCATTTTAATTTTTAACGCTACAAAATCACTTACACATTAGAAGGCGAGGTTACGGGCGTTTAAAAAAAAATCAGCAGCCCCCATGGCAATAAAAAGCAAATTAGTGACTCTTCACAAAATCAGAGGTCGAAAAGTGCCACCCACGGTAAGTATTGTTTTATCTCTCAACTAGCTTATGCTCGCGACTTCGTCCGCGTGGACTACACAAATTTCAAACCCCTATTTCACCCCCTTAGGAGTTAAATTTTCAAAAATCCTTTCTTAGCGGATACCTACGTCATAATAGCTATCTGCATGCCAAATTTCAGGCCGATCTGTCCAGTAGTTTGAGCTGTGCGTTGATGAATCAGTCGGTTAGTCACTTTTTCCTTTTATATTTATTACTAGCTTCTGCCCGCGGCTTCGCCCGCGTGGCTTACAGGAAGCAAATGACATTTTTTTTTCAGAAACAAACATTATAACATCAGGACGCGCACTCTGAACAGCACCCAATAACACATAACCTTCCAACCCCCATTTCACCCCTTTAGGGGGGGGGGGGGGGAATTTTCTCATAGTCGTTTCTTAGATGACACCTTTTCAAGTTAATTATAATATCAACAATAATTAAAACTTTCCCATACAAACTTTCATCCTCTATTTTACCACCCTTATGGGCAAATTTTCCAAAAATCCTGGAACACGTATTTCTTTATTTGTGACCGAAAACCCAAATACCAATTTTTATGGGCAAATTTTCCAAAAATCCTGAAACACGTATTTCTTTATTTGTGACCGAAAACCCAAATACCAATTTCCATGCAAATAACTTGAAAAATGACCGACTTTCATACAAACTTCCATCCCCCATTTAACCCACTTAGGGGTGGAATTTCGAAAAATCCTTTCTTAGTGGATACCTACTCTTTACAAAGAATATAGACTCCAAATTTCATGTCTTCAGGACCAGCGGTTTAGGCTGTGCGTTGATATCTATGTCAGTCAGTCAGTCAGTCAGGACTTTGAATTTTATATATATAGATAGATAGCTGATCCCCGCGGCTTCGCCCGCGTATATTTAGGTTTTTAAAGATCCCGTATAGCCTATGTCACTCAGGAATAATGTAGCTTTCTACTGGTGAAAGAATTTTTAAAATCGGTTCAGTAGTTCTAAAGATTACCCCCTACAAACAAACTTAACGACATTACCTCTTTATATAATATGTAGACAACGGGCCGTGCAGCAGAAATCGTAATATTTTAATTTCGCCATAACTTCAAAACCAAACGTCCAATTTTAATCATTCAAAGACCAAATATTATCTCCATAAACTGTTCTTAGTGATGAAATCATTTATTTTGATAAGGATTAATAGCATGAGTAAAATAAACGCGTTTAAATGTAGTCCAAAAAAAATTCAAGATTTTTAAATAAAAAAATGGTTGCTGTGCCTCACTCGACATAGATGGGTATAGTGTGTCGCGGACTTTTTTGTAGATATTTATAAGATCTACAATTAATTAGAACATTTTATGGTTCTATCTTTTATAGTTTAGGCAGCGTACGCAAAATAAGTAACTTTTCTGGTTGATTTTTTACACCTTGTGTCCGAAAAACCCAAATATCTTACGGAACCCTATTTTTTTCCAAAATAAAATATAGCCTATGTTACTCGTGGATAATGTAGCTTTCGAATGGTGAAAGAATTTTTAAAATCGGTCCAGTAGTTTTTGAGCCTATTCAGTACAAACAAACAAACAAACAAACAAACAAACAAACAAAGTTTTCCTCTTTATAATATTAGTGTAGATTTAGACTAGCTTTTTCCGTGTAATATAATTTTTACCCTTTAGTACTCGGGGATAATGTAGCTAGCTATCTATGAGTAAAAGAATTTTCATAGTCAAACCATTTATAGTTCTGGGAATTACCGCCTACATACAAACTCGCAAAGTAACTTTTACCTCTTCATCCTACTTACCAAGAAAACGTTCAGACAGACATTTCAAATTTGTTTATTTGTATAGAAGTAATCTCAAATAAATAGCAATTTCCAAAATCTCATTTAAATTTAATTTGATCGACGGTGTAGGACGATGGTAATACCCTTGTGATATTAAAAGTTGCTTACGAAATATAATATTTCTATCATTTTTTTGTTTTTGCGAATTCGGAGAAAGTAATTGAAAGATTTGTGCAATTTCCATTGTCAAGATAGGGGGGTTTTTAACTCGTCACTCAGCGGGCGTTGGATGGATGGATTATGCATGCAATGCATTAAGGTTGAATATGATACATGGTCACATCTGAATGGTCCTTTAAAAAGCCCTTACCTTAACTATAAAATTGACAACCTCCTTGGCGCAGTGGTAATGCGCTGTGGTCTTATTAGTGGGAGGTCCCGGGTTCAACTCCTGGCAAGGATTTGGAATTTTATTACTTCTAAATTTCTGGTCTGGTCTGGTGGGAGGCTTCGGCCGTGGCTAGTTACCACCCTACCGGCAAAGGCGTGACGCCAAGCGATTTAGCGTTCTGGTACGATGCCGTGTATAAACCAAAGGGGCATGGGTTTAATAAAAACTGCTATACCCCTTCCAGGTTAGCTCATTTCCATCTTAGACTGCATCGTCACTTACCACCATGTGAGATGCAGTCAAAGGCTAACTTGTACCTGAATAAAATGAAATAAAATAAAATAAAAATAATTCAAGTGTAAGTCACTTGTTCCATTGCCAATGAGGAAGCGATTAATTATCGACTACTTTGTAGCTCAAGAAACGTAGCTACAAGCAACAACCAATACGATCGATTTGATCACGTGGAGAAACTCCAAACTTAGCTCTCTCAATCACCCACCGAGTGACAAGTCGTTCAAATCATTAAAACAACAAAGAGAACTAATCGCTTCTTAGAGAAGCTAATTTACTAAAAGCGTCTTAGTTTAAAAATAAAAAAGACAAAGAATGGCTACACGAACCTCACACTAACTAAACAGAGCAAAACGTTACAAAGAAAACAATTTGTAGAATATAATTCTACAAAGGGTAAACAGTAGCTAGGCCTTGGTCACTCACAACGCGAAAGTATGTCCGTGTGATACGTTTTTACAGCTTATCCGTTTGACGGAACCTCTCCTTTTTCCAAAAAAAGGAGGAGGTTCTCAATTCGTCGGATTTTTTTTTTTTTTTTTTTTTAATGTATGTTCCCCGATTACTCGAAAACGCCTGGACCGATTTTGAAAATTCTTTTTTTGTTTGAAAGGGTATACTTCAAAGTTGGTCCCATTTCAATTTGGTGAAGATCTGATGAACATCTTCGAAGATAGATACTGGAACTCCTCAACGGATAAGAGTAAAATGCTCGCGATCAGTGTAATAGCTTAGTAAACAGTAGATTTTTAACCAGTCATAGCATAATTCCATGGAGCCACTAAAAATTGTGAAATAAAAATTTTTACAAAAAAAATAAAAACCGACTTCGTTACACAAACACTAAAAATTTAAAAATAATTTAATTTATTACCGAATATATTATGTATACAAGAGTTAATATAGTTCCATAATAATATTTTTTGGGGTCGGTGCCAATGAGGTGCCATGGTGGAGTCCCATAAAAATATGAAGTCTAGACGATTCGCGCAGCTAAAGCTAATTTGTGTAACGAAGTTTTTATTTTTTTTGTAAAAAAAATTTTTACCCATTCCAAAATCGCCCAGCTTCAATTAGGTACATTTTAGGTCACCTACGCACGCTGTGCAGTCTTTGAACTAAACTAATAGAAGAGCTATTTCAAACAAATTCGTTTTGTATGTCAAAATTAGTATGAAAGCGGTAAAACGTTGTCGTCTGCAGGTCACCTGTAAAAAATTTAGACGTACCCATACCGCGCGTTAAGTCGAATGGCAATCGGGGAGGTAATGCCCTGCACACCCGCACAGCCTCAGCGCTAACCCGGTGCGGGCGAGCGCGAGTGACGTGCGGGTGTGCGGGGCATCCCATCTCAACCTGTCGTGGACTATAGTACTAATGGCATTCGTATATTTTCTTGTATAACCATCGATATAAATGACAAGATATGCCCAAGCAACAAAAATTTTCACGGTTTTGGAACCAAATAAATCAGCGCCACCTCTTAGATACTAATGAACGACCCGTTTGAAATCCAGACGTCACTGAGGTTGCATTAGTGCCATTTTGTTTGTTCAATGGTCCTATCCATACAAAGTAATTTTTTTTTTATTTATTCCGATACAAGTTAGCCCATGACTGCAATCACACCTGGTGGTAAGTGATGATGCAGTCTAAGATGATAGCGGGCTAACCTGGAAGGGGTATGGCAGTTTTTATTAAACCCACACCCCTTTGGTTTCTACACGGCATCGTACCGGAACGCTAAATCGCTTGGCGGCACGGCTTTGCCGGTAGGGTGGTAACTAGCCACGGCCGAAGCCTCCCACCAGACCAGACCAGAAATTTAGAAATTATAAAATTCCAAACCCCTGCCAGGAATCGAACCCGGGACCTCCCGCTATTAAGACCACAGCGCTCACCACTGCGCCAGGGAGGTCTTCAAAATATATAATAAATAGATAAAAAATATATAAAAAATATATAATAATTTAGAGTTTAGAGTGTATAACCGTTTCCGTCTCGCGTCCTGTAAGTGTCAAGCTTTGCACATTTTCAAAGAAGGTAAAACTTCTTCTGCAAATAAAGTGGCGGTCATTACCCTGCACGATGAATAAAGACTGAGCCCTTAACGCCAAGTATCCTGTACGATTAATATTCAAATCATGATAAGTTCCCCAGACGGGACTGCTCCTTTGCAAATGTCAGCAATTAGACAGGGTACCGTCGGCAAAAAAGTATTAATTTTTTTTTTTAAACCGACATCCAGAACCACTACAACGTAAAAAATTAATTTTGTTTCTACACGTACATACACGTGTACTAAACAAAATATATAAATGTTGAAGTCGGGCGAGCTTCACGTTTTGATTTCTAGTTTCAAACCAAGAGGAATGAGATCTATCACCGATATAGAGGACTGTACTGGATGCTCTCAAAGAACTCCAGACTTTCCCTAGACAACAAGCTCCTGATATACAAGACAATAATAATGAAGCCGATATGGTCATACGGCATTGAGCTCTGGGGATCAGCATGTGACTCCAATATTCAAATTGTACAAAGAGCTCAAAATTACATTTTGAAACAACTATCCAACGCGCCATGGTTCTTGCAGATATCGGAACTCCATGAGCACTTAAATATCAACACAGTAAAGGAAGAAATTAGAAGCTATAGTTGCAACTACAAAACAAGACTTACTAACCATCCAAATCGTCTGGCAGTGCAGTTGACAATGCCGCAGGCGACTCGTCGACTAAAGAGAAAGCATATACTGGATAATTAGCTGAGACCCATGGAGTTTTCCCGCTGGGGAAGTTGTCTCCAACCACGCCAACCTGTCCTCCAACCAATCTGCTCATAGTTCATCGACTGATCGCATGATAAGGCACCACAAAACAAAAAAAAAAAAAGTTTCTTTTATTATGCTCGCCCGACTTCATACATAAATACACGATCGATTTAAGTGCAGCCAAGTGTAAGTCAGGCAACCTATGCACAAAAATAAATAAAAATCTGTTTTAGAATGCACAGGTGAAGACTTTTCATATGATACCCCACTTGATATAGTTATCTTACAATACAAAAAGTGAAATCCTTAAAATGAATAGTAAAATTAATTATAATATAATTTTATAAACTGATCTTTACATTTTTCGATTGCTTAATGCTTATAATATTATCTCGTTTATACATTTTTAGATTTTTCTCGCTTGGTGTGAAATACCCTATTGCGATATGATTTATTACTGTTATGCTTGGTACTTACTTGCTATCCATACAGAGATAATTATACGTCTAGCTTAACGAAGCACCGTCATGTGGGATCTTTATATCGTAGAGCGTGTCTATTATCCGGCCATTTATCGACGATCGATCCGTGTTCGCTTTTGTCTTATGAAATATGAACGCGTATCGGGCCTGTTCTGTGTTCTACTATCGATCTATCATAAAATATAATAATATCATCTAAGAAGCTTTTTTATTCTTAACCTACGCAAAACATTTTGGTAAAATTTACGTCCGCAAAGAAATAGAAAGGCTTAATTTTTTAAATAAGTTCGACTATTTTAGGGTATATTTTCGCGACTTCGTCCACGTGGACTACACAAATTTCAAACACCTGTTTTACTCCCTTAGGGGTTGCATTTTCAAAGATCCTTTCTTAGCGGACGTCTACATCATAATAGCTATCTGCATACCAAATTTCAGCTCGATCCGTCCAGTAGTTTGAGCTGTGCGTTGATAAATCAGTCAGTCAGTTAGCTTTTCCATTTATAAATATAGATTACAGCTAGACACAAGTGATTAGTAGGAGTATTCTTAACGAGTTTTAAAGCCGTCTGCGTTCCTTTTTCAGAGGGCCTCTGCTTACAACGCGGCATGCTGTGAGGGGGGCTGAAGGCTCGCAGTCTCCTTAACGTCGTGTTGCGAGCAAAGTCCTCATAACTAACAGTCTAACTTTATGGTTCAGGAACTGTTAGTAATGAACTGATCTTAGTACCAAGCAACATGGTCATGATTGAACTCCAAGTTTCAACTCCTCAACCCTGATGATGCAGAGTACAGTACTCCTAAACGATAGGGGTTCAGGACCTGTTAACTATCAATCCATGTTTGCTGTTGTCTTGTGAACTCCAAATCCCAACTCCTCAATCCTGATGCTCCCATTCAATGTCTCGATTGAATCCTTCATCCATATTAATTTTACCTACAACGTCTAGTAGCGGCGATAGACGCAATTATTTTTTCACACGATGCGTGTGTTAAAGCATAATGGCGCCACAGTCTGTTTTTATCTTTAGAGCACGTTTCCACTTTGTCGTGCCGATAAAAAATCGTGCAGCTAACAGCGTCGTAGCTTTTATATTTAAATGAAAGTGTTCACAATATACAACGTTAGTTTTAGTACTTATACGCAAAACCTGAAAGTAGTTTGTTCAGCATCAGTAACAGAACCGATTGCAATCATTTTTACTACGGGTTATATTTTAAAATCTTTTAAAAAAATACTTTAAAATCCTGCAAGTTTGAACACCGAGTTGAATGACCGCAAGCACCAGCTGATTCGAGCCGCCGCGCGCGAGCGGGAGCGCGCACGATCTACGCCAGCTGTTCCGTTCGCTCACAGCCGCTTGCTTGGGGTGACCATATTTTTGCGGGACCACGACTCAATACAAAAAGCTTATAACTTCGTAAGTTTTCATTAAATACTAGCTGATGCCCGCGACTTTGTCCGCGTGGATTTAGGTTTTTTAAATCCCGTGGGAACTCTTTAATTTTTCGGGATAAAAAGTAGCCTATGTCCTTCCCCGGGATATAAGCTAACGCTGTACCAAATTTCATCAAGATCGGTTGAACGTTTGGGCCGTGAAAAGCTAGCAGACAGACAGACAGACACACTTTCGCATTTATAATATTAGTATGGATTAGGTCCCCGATTTCTAACGTCACCCGGACGTGGACTCACGCGACGGTCTCGGGGGCGTGCGACTAACCAGTAGTCCAACAACTCCACCCATCCCAACGTCATCCTAAGCCGTGGTCCGAGCCTCACAGGAGGCGCCCTTAGGAGAACGTTGCCCCCCGACCTCTCGAATTATTTCTTCGAGCCCTAGGGCTCACCCCCAGGCGGAGCTTCGCGCTCGCCACCCCGTCCGGTGACGCTGTAGCCGCCAGTAGGGCCTACGCAGCATAATCAATCCGAAACAACACAAAAACATTTAATATTTTTAAAAATTTGTATATTTATTTTTTATATAAAAATATTCGACACGTGTTCGGTTTTTGCGTAAACTAAAACTAACGTTGTATAGGACGGCACGACTAACTGTCGTTCACGACTCTTTCATACAAACCAACAACGATAAAATACAGTTACGACATAGTGGGAACGCAGCTTTACTCGTATGTTTATCGGCTATCGATCCATGTTTGCTTTTGTCTTATGAAATATGTACGCGTATCGGGCCTATTTTGTGTTCTATTTCGACGATGAATTGTTCGAGCTGATTCCAAATATAAGTCATGGTAATGCTTTGTTCCGTGCTTGTGGAGAGCGAAGTATTTCCGCCAAAATGTGTTGCGTGAATAACGTAGAATTTCAAATCGAGTATTACGTCTTTTGTTCATCAATTATTTGGCTAACAAAAACGGTAAGTTTGCACTAAAAATACATACCTAAACTTTTAAAGTCTTTTAGGGTGTCTGGCACAGGGTCGCCACGACCCTAAGTATAAGGGTTCCTTTTTCCTTTTGAGGTACGGAACCCTAAAAAAATTTATTAAGTGCTTGTGATAAATAAGTTTTTTTACAAGCCGTTCGATGAAAGAATCATGACAATGTGGCGGTTGCCACAATAGAAACTAGATGGCGCTATTCAATCGATGACGTAGTCCCGAACAATTGTACCGCCGATAGCAATCGCACTAACGGAGTTTTCTGCAATCTGGACTATATATAGAAGTTTCAAGACATAACCGTCGGCCCAGCTGGCGCTACCGAGCACAACCAACCGCTCGGTGGGAGATCTCCCCTTTGGTACGGTCGAGCCTGCACACCGCTCCCGTACATTGGTGACACCGACGTGATCAAGAACGGTCGCACACCTCAACAACCGACGAAATCAAGAATGGTCGCACACTACAACAGCCGACGTCATCGAAGATCAACCGCACGCCGCCGCACTCCGCACTGCGCACTCAACGTGATCAAGGGTGATCGCATACACCGCAACACCTTTGGATCACACACCGCAAGCCGACGTCTCCTCCAACTCCAAGTCTACAAGCAGCAACAGCAAGCACATCGAGGCCTGTAAGACGGATGTAGCACAGCTTCGGGGCACAATGGCTCTGCACTCCATCACCAGCTACAAGCGTCCTGGTCCACCGCTTCTCTGGATGGTTAGCAGCCATTGCCCTTCCTTCACACGCCTTCACGCTACAACGCCACCTCTCTTCACTGCTTCACACTACGCGTTCATCTCGGAGGAGAGTGATGTGGCGGTTGCCACAATAGAAACTAGATGGCGCTATTCAATCGATGACGTAGTCCCGAACAAATGTACCGCCGATAGCAATCGCACTAACGGAGTTTTCTGCAATCTGGACTATATATAGAAGTTTCAAGACATAACCGTCGGCCCAGCTGGCGCTACCGAGCACAACCAACCGCTCGGTGGGAGATCTCCCCTTTGGTACGGTCGAGCCTGCACACCGCTCCCCTACAACAATTATCTGGCAACACAGATCGAGTTATTCCATCTTGGTTTGAGAAATGAATCTTAAATGAGACAAGTTTTTCCCTTCCTCTCCACAATGTGATCATAGTTAAGCCCTGGTCAAACCAAACGCATGATGGCACTTGCAGAGTAAACTAGAGTGAGGGAAGTCTCGGTTTGATCCTGAATCGACGTCATAAATGTCAAATATTAGGCTATGTTTGACGAAAAATGAAAGAAAAAATAATTGTTTCATAGGCTACCTTGTATCTAATGTAGGTAACATTCGAGCCTGTCAGTGACGTCGAAGCCTCGATAATTAGTAACAAATTCCCTAACTATCGTAAACTGAGGCACAAGTATGAAAGAATCATTAAAGCAGCGGCTGATAGAGATATGTATTGTATTAATTTAGTTTGTAACTATTGAGTCAAAAAGTCGGTTAAAATTTTTTTACAAAAAAAATAAAAACCGACTTCGTTACACAAACACTAAAAATTGAAAAATAATTTAATTTATTACCGAATATATTATGTATACAAGAGTTAATATAGTTCCATAATAATATTTTTTGGTTCCGGTGCCAATTAGCTTTAGCTGCGCGAATCGTCTAGACTTCATATTTTTATAGGACTCCACAATGGCACCTCATTGGCACCGACCCCAAAAAATATTATTATGGAACTATATTAACTCTTGTATACTTGTTGTGTGTATCGGTCTAGGCGTTTTCGAGTAATCGAGGGTAAACCTCCTCCTTTTTTTGAAGTCGGTTAAAAACCTAAAAACTTTAAGATTGCATTACCGACATGCTTAGTACCCACAGTGCCAATAGATGTAAAAACTAAACTACTGTTATAAATACTATCTGTCCCGGCTTTACTCACGTGTGTAGTCGACGTTAGCCCGACTAGTTTCGAACCCATACGGGGTCCTTTTTCAAGGGAATCCGTCCGCGCACGCGCCGCACGCGGTTTAAACGCTAAAATAAACTACTGTTATTGCTTCTTATTTAGAAATTGTGAAATTTTTGACACTTCCTACTGACCTACTCGTAGGCACAGTTAATTTGACAATCCAAAAAAACACCGTTACTTCTTTTGAAAATTCAACCCCTAAGGGGGTAAGATAGGGGTTTGTACATGAGGACGAAGTCACGAGCATAAGAGCAAGATCTAGTTATTAGTATTGTCAGGCAGTTCAAAAAGCAGGTTCCGCTGCAAAGAGCCTGAAAAGAGCCTGATGGTGATGGTGGTGATGGTGATCATTTCCTAACATCAGGTGTAATTGTAGTCAAGCGTATGGTGAATAACAAAAAAAAACTAAATTGAATGGTTGAAAAAGGCATATTAGTTGAGAAAGGCATATTAGTTAAGATAAGGCATTTGACATGGTTAAAAAAATACTGGTAAAATGGTAAAATGTAATAAAAAGCTTAACATTTTGTTCACAGAATGACAAAGCCTTTTCACCGCCGCATTCATGAGTGACTAAGCTAAACTTCCGCTTTCGTGCTTATCGACAATAACTCATTCCGTAATCCACGCGAGAATTGCAAAGTTATTTGAAAATACTGAAGCCCAAGCGCAAACAGAACTATTACAACACTTTCTCGCGGCTTTCTTGTCGACAAAGCATCGCACAAGGCACAAGAGATATATCGCACAGTGGGGTTAGTGTGAGATTTTATTTCTCATCAACGTTGATAGAATTCAAACATCGATACACACTTAAATCTTTACGCTAAGTACGAGATTTTATGTCTCCCCAACTTCAAAACACTTCCGCGTTATAGTAAACTGGATCTTAACTGCCATGTTTTAAAGCTCAAGTTTGTCTACACATCTACAGGCAGCGCTCCAAGCGGAAACGTTGCGATATTAAAATTAGTGGCATTGAATTTTTGACTTCAATTCAAGGCTCTTTAGGTCCATTTTACTTTGACGTTACTGTGTTACGACTCTCAAAATCTAGCATCGTTGGTGAGACGTAAAATCTTATATTAAGCGTACTGGTCCCTCCTTCGCCGTTCTACCACAGGATAACGGGAAACCGAGAACGCTGGCACTCTTATGTGGTCGATATCCTACTCGTACAAAACGTTGCTGCTCAACGTTTCTGATGCGAACCGCTAAGGTGTGGGATGCCCTTCTGACGCCCAAGTTTCCTGCCAAGTATAACTTTTCACCCTTCAAGGCAAGAGTGAAATGTTACCTACATTTGACGCTAGGTTGGCTATGAAACGACTAGGTTCTTCGACGGGTATCTTTGATTTCACCCCTACCCTAATATTAACAGATGTCAAAAACATTAGAGCAGTTACGCACTGCATCCGATCTGAATCCGTGAAAATACGTTCCAAAGCAGTCAGAGAACTATTTGTATAGTTCCGACTTTCGTCATTCGATTTCTCTCCGTCATCCGTGAAGAAATATTCGAAATGACATAGCCGTAGTATTCTTTGTTTTTGTATGAACGCTTTCGCATTACCTTGGATTCAAAGTGCATAAGCAATATCCGAATTCGGTTCGGTTTTTTATATCCGTTTTTATACAGAATCGGATCGGGTGAGTGCGTAACCGCTCTTAGAGTTGCGTACGTTGTACTCTATTAATCAGTAGAGTTAATATGAGTATTCCCATATTTTTATATTAATACGTGGATTTTATGACTGGTCGAGAAGAAGAAGATTGATGCTCTGGAGATGTGGTGCTGAAGACAAATGCTAGGAGTCTCATGGACTGAATTTTGCACCATCGTCTTTATACTCCAAGAACTCGGCATTAAACAACGTCTTTCGGCGTTAGTACAGAGTCGCATATTAAAGTTCTCCCGGCGTGAGATTTACTCCATTGAGCGTCTTGTAGTGCAGGGCATGGTGGAGGGTACCAGGGCGGAGAAGGTCACCTACGCGATGGACCGACCAAATTCAGTTTGTTGTGGGTGGTCCCGTGCACGAATGTGCCAGATCGGCCAGCAGGGAGAAGTGGCGAATGCTCGTGAGGCGTATAACATCTGCCCCCAAAAACGTCACTTCGTGATGACCACGTCCACTCTGCCGAAACGGCACTCTGTGTTACGGCGAAAAAGAAGTATGAGTATTCACCAATAGCACACGTTCAAAACCTCAAGCACGACTGTGCTTGGTCTCTTGGTGAATCCGCTATCGCCGTGGCTGTCACATCATTAATAAACCTCACTCTATCAAAATTGCATCGACTATAAATTATGTTATTATTTCAAAGGAATGCCTTTAGAAAAGTAATACAAGAATTTTAATCTGAATCGTTCTGAATGTGCCTTATTTATGAGCATATTCGTTATAATAATTTGCCAATTTGGTACTTTTTGTATTGAAGAACGTCCAGTTTTTGATAGAGAATAGTTAACGAGTAGGTACCTATATAATTTTTAATTAGTGTCGTACCGATGTCGCTAATAGCATTCTGGGTCGATGCAGCGTATAAATTGATAACGGGTGGATATGGGTTGGGTACACATACACAAGTATACGATTTTGTCTTCTCTTTTTAAAATACTCCAGGTTCCTCCTTGACTTTTCTACTATCGTGCCGCAAGGCATCGCCAAGGTCAGCACCCGTACCTACGTAGTCGAAATTCCACGGATACGTACGAAGCAATTTGCTTCCTCATTTCCTCATGAACCGCTAAGATTCGGAACACCCTTCCAGCATCAGTTTTTCTCACCAATTATAATATGAGTGTCTTTAAGTCAATAGTGAATAGGCATCTTCTAGGCAAGCGCGCTCCACTTTAGGTTGCATCATCACTTGCAACCAAGCGCTTGTCTAAAAAAATTAAAAAAAAAATTGTATGAACTTAGGCGCCGTCCTATTGGCATCGCTCGAATCGCATCGTCCGACGAAAATAATCGCGTGTCCCGTGCGTTCAAACAAACTGTGTTCTACTGAATCTCCTATTGAAGATCGCGCGATCATGCGATACGTTCATATTGTATTTCATCGCACGATGAAATCGCATCGCATCATCGCGCGAGCGATGACAATAGGACGGCGCCTTTGCCTATCTGGAATTTTATCATAGCTTTGCAGCGAGGGTAAACATTTTTTCAGTGTTCAAAATTGTGTTACAAAGTATCGCATTTCCGATAAAATGATGGGAAAGGTTCGAAGAAGAATACACAAATACCTTATATGTAGTATTTTATGGTCAATAAATATAAGGACGAATTTCGCTCAAAATTGCGTTAGTTTCGCAACTACATATTATTATGGCAAACATTTCGGCAAATGAGAAAAGTTGTGCATCAGATTCCTGTCGCCTATCATTTATTTATTTACTAGCTGATGCCCGCGACTTCGTCCGCGTAAAATTAGGTTTTTAAAAATCCCGTGGGAACTCTTTGATTTTCCGGGATGAAAAGTAGCCTATGTCACTCTCCAGGTCTTTATCTATACCCATGCAAAAAACCGGCCAAGTGCGGGTCAGACTCGCGCACTGAGGGTTCCGTACTACAATCGTATTTTATCGACGTTTTGCACGATAAATCAAAAACTATTATGCCTAGAAATAAATAAAAATCGGTTTTAGAATGTACAAGCAAAGCCCTTTCATATGATACCCCACTTGGTATAGTAATCTTACTTTGAAAGTCGAAAATAGCAATATTTGTTCATGACCACAATTTTTTTTTTTGTGTCATGTAACCACAAATTCACGGTTTTCGGATTTTTCCCCGAATGTCTGCTATAAGCTCTACCTACCTGCCAAATTTCATGATTCTAGGTCAACGGGTAGTACCTTGTAGGTTTCTTGACAGGCAGACAGACAGACAGACAGACAACAAAATGATCCTATAAGGGTTCCGTTTTTCCTTTTGAGGTACGAAACCCTAAAAATCACGTCGAGCCGTTGCGACGTGATTGAAGGACAAACCAACAAACAAACACACGTTCCCATTTTAATAGGGGTAGTGATACCCTTGAGCAACATAATCCAGTCATATAAAATTTCCGCTCAGCGATCCATTCACTTCTTTGTGGTAAGCTTTCAGTCCCTCGCAGCTGAACTTTATAGCTGCTATAGGTAGCTGACATAGATTAACAGTATCCTAGATAGGTATCTACTTTACAGTCCTCGAGTTCAAAGGTCCTCTGAAATACTTACCTTGGAAAGCGCTACCTCGCAATGCACTATAACGAGACGGTCATTAATATCAATGCCAATCTAAGGTCCAGTAGCATGATATGCGGTTAAAGTTACATTATGGTCAGCGTTAAACTTTAATTATCGATAAACAGTCTTCGACTACGACAAAGGGTTCAAAAATGTTGCGCTGAAATACTTACCTTGGAATGCGTCACCTCGCAATGCACTATAAAGAGACGGTCATTATATTAATATCACTTAAACCAGATACCAATCTAAGGTCCACTTGTGTGACAGGCGGTTAAAGTTACGTTACGGTTAGTGTTAAACTTTAATCATCAATGAAATACGACGATCTCCCGGCGCAGTGGCAAGCGCTGTAGTCTTATTAGTGGGAGGGCCCGGGTTCGATTCCTGGCAGGGGAAATTTGGGATTTTATAATTTCTAAATTTTCTCCGGTCTGGTCTGGTGAGAGGCTTCGGCCGTGGCTAGTTACCACCCTACTGACAAATCCGTGGCGCTAAGCGATATAGCGTTCCGGTACGATGCCGTGTAGAAACCAGAGGGGTATGGGTATAATAAAAACTACCATACCCCTTCCAGGTTAGCCCGCTTCCATCTTAGACTGCATCATCACTTACCACCAGATGAGATTGCAGTCAAGGGCTAACTTGGATCTAAATAAATAAAAAAACTGTCTTCGAGTACGACAAAAGTTTCAAAATGATGCTCTAAAATATTTACCTTTGAAAACGCAACCTCGCAATGCACGATACAGACCCGGTCATTTATATAACTTAAATCTGATGCTAATCTAAGGCCCATTTGCATAATTGGTGGTTAAAGTTATATCACGGTTAGCGTTAAAGTTTAATAATCAA
Organism: Maniola hyperantus; assembly: GCF_902806685.2. NCBI lineage: Eukaryota > Metazoa > Arthropoda > Insecta > Lepidoptera > Nymphalidae > Maniola > Maniola hyperantus. The sequence goes on along the minus strand of NC_048547.1, from coordinate 12,836,895 downwards.
AAATTAGATTTTTATAAAGAACTGTGTATCTTTAGATTTATATCAATGTATCCGGGCTTAGATGAGAAAAGTTGCGGCGGTCAGCCATCAGGAGGGTCACAAGTTTATAATTGTTAGCATTTAGCGGAACTCGTATATTTTACACCGAAGATGAATATTTATGAAATTATGGCCACCTCGGATTAATATTTATTTATTGCCCGTGACTTAATAAATCAGTACTTACCCTTATTATAAATGCGAAAGTGTCTTTGTTTGTTGGTTTATTGGTTTGTTGGTTTGTTATCAATCACGTGGTAATGGTGCAACTAATTATTGACGTGATTTTTTGGATGGGTTGGGTATAAATAAGGACTTGGAGAGTGACATAGGCTACTTTTTATCCCGGAAAATCAAAGAGTGCCCACGGGATTTTTAAAAACCTGAATCTACGTAGACGAAGTCGCGGGCATCAGCTAGTACCTACCTGAGAAATAAAAGCTGATGAAATAAAAACCAGTCAAATGCGAGTCAGAATAGTTGTAGACGAGGGATTCCGTACCATAGTACAAGATATGAAACTATTTTGAAATTTTTATTTTTTTGTTTGATAATAGGAATACATATTCTGTAAAAAATTCAACTCTTTACCTATTACGGTTCATGATATACAGCCCGCTAACAGACAGACGGACGGACGGACAGAGGAGGCTTAGTAATAGGGTCCGCTGTGCCAGATCCTTCTTTCCACGCATTTGCAAACTGTGGAACCAACTCCCATCGGCGGTGTTCCCACTAGATTACAACATGGGGTTATTCAAGGGGCGGACCAACAAATTCCTAAAAGGCCGGCAACGCATCGGCGGTTCCTCCGGTGCTGCAAATGTTCATGGGCGGCGGTAATCACTTAACATCAGGTGACCCGCCTGCTCGTTTACTCGCTATCACATTTTTTTAAAAAAAAAGGGTTCCGTGGTTACCCTAAAAACAGATTGCGCGATAGTAGTAGCAATCTGGAAATATTACGGCAATTTTGGTTGTAAACAATCAATTACTTACAAAAAAATATTCGTGACATTAGGTAAGCTACAATCAAAAAGATTTCCCAAAGGAGCTTTTGCTTGTATAAAAACAATATTGCAACATACGACCTAAAGGCGGTTACAGACTAACGTTTTTCGGCGCTTCTTATGTTCGTTTACGTATGTAACACGTGCAATAACTTTCACGGTTAAAAAAAAAATCTGATGCACGTGCCACATTCATTCCGGTGTATTCACTCAAACCATATCATCATATTTCGTGTTATACTTATGTTACGGTCATGTTATATTTGTTGTAGACTAGCTGCCCCGGCGAACTTCGTACCGCCTAACAGTCGATTCTTTTCCAGGATTTTTTTTAATTTTTCTCTCCGTAAGAACCATCCCCGTACTTCAAGGAATATTATGAAAAAAGAATTAGCGAAATCGGTTCAGCTCTTCTCGAGATTTGCGATCAGCAACACATTCAGCGATTCATTTTTGCATATAGAGATAACGGGTATATCATCATCATCATCATCATCATGATCAACCCATCACCGGCTCACTACAGAGCGCGGGTCTCCTCTCAGAGTGAGAAGGGTTTTTGCCGTAGTCTACCACGCTGGCCATGCGCGGATTGGTAGACTTCACACACCTTTGAGAACATTATGGAGAACTCTCAGGCATGCAGGTTTCCTCACGATGTTTTCCTTCACCGTTAAAGCAAGTGATATTTAATTAATTAAAACGCAAATCATTCCGAAAAGTTAGAGGTGCGTGCCCGGGATCGAACCCCCGACCTCAGCTCCGATTAGAAGGCGGACGTCCTAACCACTAGCCACGATTAATTTGGTGATTTTTATCTGCCGATATTTCGATTCAGTGGCTTTCTGCCAACTCGGCTTTTGTTTCTACTTTATACACGTGTATGTATGTTGAAGTCGGGCGAGCTTCACGCTTAGAATTCTAGTTTCTTTTATCGTGCTAAAAAAACCAGCCAAGTGCGAGTCAGACTCGCGTACTGAGGGTTCCGTACTACAGTCGTATTTTATCGACATTTTGCACGATAAATCAAAAAATACTATGCCGAAAAATAAATAAAAATCTGTTTTAGAATGTACAAGTAAAGTCCTTTCATATGATACCCCACTTGGTATAGTTATCTTACTTTGAAAGTTAAAAATAGCAATGTTTGTTCATAACCACATTTTAATTTTTTTCTTATGATATAACCATAAATTCACGGTTTTTACATTTTTTCCCTCATGTCTGCTATAAGACCTACCTTCCTGCCAAAGTTCATGATTCTAGTCAACGGGAAGTACCCTCCAGCAGGCCTAACATGCGCCCCGCGAGAAAATTTTGTCTACGCATTATCTCGTGTTTCTTCATACAAATAAGACGAGTAAATGCGTAGACAAAATTTTCTCGTGGTGCGCATGTTAGCCTAACAGGTTTCTTGACAGACAGAGAGACAACAAAATGATCCTATAAGGGTTCCGTTTTTCCTTTTGAGGTACGGAACCCTAAAAACGGGCCGAACTGAGAACCACTTTTTTGGAATTCGGTTAAAAACGCTATTCTGAAATGGCTCTAAGGCTAAAGCTAATAAATATGAGTAGCGATATTTATTAAGGCCGTACCACACTCACGTGACCGGCCGCCGCGTCATTTGTATTCGTAGCGCGCCCAAACCTGCGGTTACCTTAACTGAAGCTCTTAAGGGGACTCAGTTCGGTGCTTTCTTTATACAAATGTAGGAGGGAAATTACAACAATATTCGATATTGTACGCACAAAACTAAGACTTATATCGATTTATCTCGTCATTATCTAGGTTTATTGATATATAAAACATTGAAAAAAATATTGATTTAAAAGTTACGAGGCTCAAAAGATTCCTATTTTAACACTAAATTAATGACAACTTTGGGCGTAAATAAATAAGATTAGGGATATGAAAATTCTAAAACAATTTATCATTAGACGTAGTTTATTTATTCATTAGTTGAAATAATTTTACTTTGCAAACATAAATTCAGCAGTTTTTTCTCAAAAATACTTTTCCTGAACCCTTTTCGCGCGCTTGATTTCGGTGAAAATCATCGTGCCTCTCAACTTTCTCATACAATGTCAAGTGAAAAGCAAACATGTTACCCACGTGCGCTGCCAATTTCGGTCGAGCGTCCTGCGTCACCTTAATCTTCCTTCGTGGGCGACAGTTATGGGAACTTATGTCTTGTTTTCATTTCTCCGGAATTAAAATGAACCTTACGGAACGAAGTTTTGCTAGAATATTACAATGGTACTACTGATTCTGAGCACAACTAAATTTTAGAGTATTCGCATCCTCTTCTTACTCATGTAATATGAAAAGGACAGACACAGTTTTAATTTCAATTCAATGCTGTCAAACTGCGTGATTTTAGCTGCCAGTTGCGAGCCTATTGTTTAAATTTGTAGCGTGGACTAAAATTTAGAGTTTTTGAATGTAAAATTCATGTTCCGTCCCGATTTAGCAATTTTAGAAAGAAAATAACCGGCCAAGTGCGAGTCAGGCTCGCGCAATGAGGGTTCCGTACTACAGTCGTATTTTTTTCGACATTTTGCACGATAATTCAAAAACTATGATGCATAAAAATAAATAAAAATCTGGAATGTACAGGTGAAGAACTTTCATATGATACCCCACTTGATATAGTCACTCACTTCGAAAGTTGAAAATACTAATTATTAGTTCATGACCACAATTTAATTTTTTTTTGTGTGATCTAACCCTAAATTCACGGTTTTCAGATTTTCCCCCAAATGTCAGCTATAAGATCTATATACCTGCCAAATTTCATGATTCTAGGTCAACGGGAAGTACCCTGTAGGTTTCTTGACAGACAGACGGACAGACAGACAGACAGACAGACAGACATACAGACAGACAGACAACAAAGTGATCCTATAAGGGTTCCGTTTTTCCTTTTGAAGTACGGAACCCTAAAAATGCAGAGACTTTAAATTTAAACAGTCACCTTTTCCTTTTATATATTTATATAAATAATCGCAAATACATAAACAAAATCATAGCAATACATAATTTATACGTATTTCATATGTGACGATTATACACGCCAAACCAAGTAATTTGTGTTAGCATTACCTAAAGGGCAACCTGAATCAATAAATAATTTAGTGCCTCTAAATTTAGAGGCGGATTTCATTAAACATCGGTGGCTAAAACCCACTCATCATCATCATCATCAACCAATAGACGTCCACTGCTGGACATAGGTCTCTTGTAGGGACTTCCGCACGCCACGGTCTCCGCCTGGATCCAGCGGCTCCCTGCGACTCGTCTGATGTCGTGCGTCCACCTAGTGGGGGGTCTTCCAACGCTGCGTCTTCCGGTGCGAGGTCGCCATTCCAGCACCTTTGGACCCCAACGTCGATCGGTTGTACGAACTATGTGCCCTGCCCATTGCCACTTCAGCTTCGCAACCCGTTGAGCTATGTCGGTTACTCTAGTTCTCTTACTATCTATGTTATTTATATTTAAAACTATCTGAATTTGATGCTCGCGACTTCGACTTCGTCCGGTAAGTTTTGATTTTTCAAAAATCCCGTGGGAACCCCTTGATTTTTCAGGATATAAAAGTAGCCTATATAACTTTCTAGGTCTTCAACTACCTATATTCCTGTAAAAAATCAGGTAAATCCTTTGCTCCGCTGCGACGTGAGTGAAAGACGAACTAACAAACGATCACAATTTCGCATTTATAATATGGGTAGTGTTGTACACCACTGCGCTAAAGAGGTCGTCAAAGGCTTTAATATAAATATTAAATACACTGAAATCACAATGCCCAAGCAAAATCACGGCTGGTTTAACAATCCTGCATACCGAGTACCGACCGTCCTATTTAATTATTCAGCACAATAAATTAAAGCAAATATTACTTTGACGTGGCATCCCCAGCCGCACTACGTAACAGATTGTTTGAACATGTCATCAAAGCATCAAATTATTAATTAGAACGACGCAAAGCCTCCCTAACAATATCATAATGACATCAGATGGCAATCGGGAAGTCCGAAGCCGGAATTCCGTTGCGCACATTTCGTTGGAGAATTTAAGAACTAGTCACATCTAACGCGCCACGACAACGACAAGAAGTTATCCTCCGCTTTCGGAGTATGACGTGCTTTAAACAGTTTCATTATTTTGAAGTTTTGCTTGAATTCTTGCACTATTTTCGTACCTACTCCTAGCACAAGCTTCACGCTTAGTTGGAGGGGAAAGGGGAATATTGATCATAATTAACATGGCTAATATTCTTTAAAAAATTATATAAAAATACAATTCTGGCCTTAAATACTGCCCGTAATTCATGCATTCGTGCTTTACGTTTATAAAATGTTATAACTTTTGGCAATCTAGTTCACACAGTCTATCTATTCTCCGTGGCTTTTTTACTTCCTGTCGGTTTTTGTCTCTAAACTAAATTTATAGGTCTAAATTAGTGCTATCCTTTTCACACAGGGAGCTTTATGTAAGGAATTATAATACATTTAGTCAGTTTAGCGATTGTGTAAAATAGTCATTTTTTTTATTCATTATAGGTATACGCTTGACTACAATCACACCCGATGGGAAGTGATGATGTGGCCCAAGATGGGACGCGTTTACCTAGAAGATGCCTATTCACTCTTGTTTTAAAGATTCCCTGGGTTGTAATTGGTAGGAAACACATATCGCGGAAGAGTATTCCAAACCTTAGCCATACGTATGAGGAATGATGACGCATAACGTTTCGTGCGTGTAAATGGAATGTCGACGACATAAGGATGGAAACTCGCCCGACGTCTTGCGGTTCGGTGGTAAAATGGTGAAGGGGGGACAAGATCGAAAAGTTCCTGAGCACACTCTCCGAAATATATCCTATAAAACACTCATAAGCCGGCGACCTTGCGGCGGTGATCGAGACTTTGTAGTTTCGCCAGTAAAGGGGAGTCTTCGCCTATGAGTCTCCTAGCTCGACGATCAACAGCATCCAGAGCCGCTAGTTGGTACTTAGCGGAGCCATCGAAGAGGTGACTGCAGTACTCCATGCACGACCTGGCCTGAGCTTGGTACAAAGTAACCAGTTGGCGCGGCGTGAAGTACTGCTTGACCTTGTTAAGAATGCCAAGTTTTTTTGCGGCGTTCTTGGCTTTGGCTTCGATGGACCTTCCGAAGTTGATGTTAGCTGAGATGTCGAGACCTAGGAGATCAATGTGATCAGTGATATTAATGGATATATTCCATTAAACTATTACACCTGTATTATGTTTTAGGTTTGAAGGGGGTAATAGAGTTGTTGCTGCTACACGTCACTGCCATCGCACGTTCAGTTACATCATAGCGTGGTTCTGCCGTCACGCGTCGCTCTGCGTCTTGTATGACCAGAGCGTAATTCCATTTCGAGTATAACGCTTTGATTAATACCTAGATATTAATCATCCGTCTGCTAAACTATTCAACGGCCGCGCGGGAATTATTAATGATGCTAAAATCGAAATCTCGAATCGGTAGCGATTGTAAACATACGTAATTACATAGTATTAGCACAGCTTAAAGCAAATCCCGCACTGCAGGGCTATTCACTAAAATAACATCTCGATATCGAGGCTCACTCAAGTGAGATAGCTCACTTCGAAAGCAAACTCACTTCACCTTGGTTTGGTATTCTGTAAACATCTGCTACGCACATGCGAAGTGAAGTGAGTTCGGAATGCGAACTCGAACGACTAGGGATGTGTTCTCTATGGTTAAGCGAATCGGTAAAATCTTTAAATCCGTCTTTTATCAAAATACGTACACATTTCTAATAAAATGTATGATTTATAGTTTTGGTACAAAAAAATGTACACATAAAAAAATAAATCTCATTTTTTAACGTACAAGATACCGAAATTACATTTAGCACCTACCGGTCTTTGTCGCAAGATGGCTGCGAATTAAAAAGTTTTAAGTTTGTTTACAAACCAAGTGACATAAGTGATCGAATTCAAAATTGTGGATAAGTTACTATTGTTTTGTGGATTTTAAAGGATTTCTTGAGGAAAAAGTTTCTAAAAAATGAAGTAAGTATTGTAATTTTGCTCTTTAGTTACAAATTATGTTCATACCTAACAATTCATGTCTAACAAGATTACATTTCGTAATACAGCATCACGGAAAGAGCGTCGCATCCTTCTCGGGCTCAAATTGAGTCTCTTTTGGAGTACTTGGAGAGAAACCCAAGCCTTGCAAAGGGTTTCTCTAAAGTACCTAGTGCAAGGGCCGCAGCCCGAAGATCTTGGGAGGCACTGGAACTCCAACTAAACAGCCTTGGAGGCTGTGTTAAAACTTCAAAACAGTGGACCAAAGTTTGGAGATAGATGCTCCACTGCCACAAACAGAAGTAAGTGAATGGTTTACATGTAAAGAAGTGAAACATTGTTTAAAAAACCCTGGTTACACTTAAGCTGTTGGTCCCGGTTATTAGCATTAACATCTCACCTAATGCTTTGCCTCAATGGTGTGACATTAAATAAAAAGTATTTAGTGTAACTAATTCTGTTGTACATAACTAAAATTTGGGGTCAAAACCTTATACTATCTCTTTCAAAATGCTCCTTGTTAGATGTATATAACAGAATAGCTCCAGTATTGTATTTAAAATAATTCATTTTTAAACAAACATCTGTCCTACATCAGAGTACCTACCCAATAATAAAATTATTGTTTGTGTGTGTAAATATACCAACAGATTTGAATAAGGATAGATTGACTTTAACTTTATAAATTCTAATAAATGTTATCTAAGAAGTTATTTTTGTTCTAGCGCCATCCAACCGTCGCCAAAGACGCCAAACAGTGGCATCTCCAACTCAACGGCGGTCTCAATTCTCCAGAATGACAGAGAGATTTCTGGCAATTGAAGAACAGCGGATTGAGGTGGACTGCCGCAGTTCGTTGCTGTTTGAAGCGATCGTCAATCATGCGCACGAACGGGACACGGCTACGTCTCAGGCATTGCAGGCCATCGGGGAGGGGTTAAAGCTACTTGCGGAAGCTTTAATAAATAAAAACTTAGGATCATTGCTCTTTCCCATTTAAGTACCTACCTGCGCAAAGTTTGTAAGTTTGTTTGTAGGAAGTAATCTCTGGAACTACTAAACCGATTTTGTAAATCTTTCGCCAGTAGAAAGCTACATTATTCCTGAGTGATATAGGCTATAATATAATTTATTTAAAAAAAATATTAGAGATCCTACAAAAAATTTAATAAGCTACCCGTGCTAAGCCACCGGGTCACTAGTAAACAATATAACTTTTAATCTGTCATGTCACTTATTACTTTTAAATTAAATAAAATCAAATTTTATTTAATTCATGTAAAATAACTAGTATCTCTTATAGTGTACCCTAGTATAATATCTTATCTGCCTATTATATTTAACTAAATTAATATTAGTTAAGTTAGGTAATATTGTAATTAGGTAAATAGTTTAGGTATAAGAATAAAGGAAAATAGAATTATAATATAATACATGCATACTTCTACGTAAGTACCTACTAAAATTAAAATATGTACAAAATTTTAGTTTAAGTGAATATTGTTATTATTTATGAGAAAATAAATATTCCTTTAAACCGAAAATAATGTTTGGCAAACAAATCTTGATGTTTTATTTCTTCCAATAAATGTTCTATTAACTCGAGAGTCGGTAATTAAAAACAAAGTCTCGAGTAATTATTAAATAATAGTAAGTGAACGAATCTCATTCGCTTGACGTCGACTTTTAATACAACTTAAAGAGTAATCTCCTTCTAATAAGAAGGCCTCATAAGAAAGCTCAGAGTCACTCAGCGGGCGATGGAGAGAGCTATGCTTGGAGTTTCTCTATATGATCAAACCAGAAATGAGGAGATCCAGGAAGGAGGATACTAACCAATACTGACTAACAAAATATAACTGATAAACTAATTATTTTCTTAAAACAACTTATCACTTAAATTAAAGCTTAAATGTTTTATATAAAATCAATTAAAATCACTAAAGCAAAAATTCACTCCGAATTCGATAGCTCTCACATAGCTTTATATTTGACAAGTGGATTCGAGCTTCGAGATGACGTAATTCGACAATCGAAGCTCGATCGAACCAAGAAATGGCGTTAGAGAATACCACTTGTGCCTCATTTATCCTGACCAAGTAGTTTATCTCACCGCCGCATTCGTCAATGCGGCGCCACCTGTACTATCGAGTTTTACAGAATACAAATGATCAAACTCATCGCGAATTCACTTGTCGAATTACGAAAAGGGCTTTACAGAATAGCCCTGCTGTTCGAGTATCGAGTTGAATCGAGTTGCGTTCGAGTGAAAATCTCTTTTGTGAGTGTTGCCTATGGGTCAGAGACATGGTCGCTAGCTATAGGCCTCTTATCTACTAATGTGCTCATATGAAAGTTCAGAGTCATTCAGCGGGCGCTATAGAGAGAGCTAATATTATATGCTTGTAGTTTCTCTATGTGATCAAATCAGTAATGAAGTACCAGAAATTAGAGTAACCAACATAGCTAAACGGGTTGTGACCGTGGCATGCGGAAATCCCTTTGTCCAACAATGGATGCTTATCAGTTGATAATGATATTGATGAAAGAGATATTATTTAATAGTCAATCGAAAATTGAAGTTGCTGAGCTTTCAGTTGCCCACAAGATGGTGTGTGTTATATATTGTAACTTTGTATGATTTGAAAAGAGCAACTGCAGAGTTTCTTGCTGGCTCTACTCATATAACTGCATTCCGAACTGGTGGTAGAGTCACAGACGTAGCATAAGACACTAGTTGTCTTACATGAAATCAATAAATTTTTATTTTGAAAGTCTTCATGTTCATCAACCTATCGCCGACTCACTACAAAGTACGGGTGAGGTCTTTCAGAATGAGAAGGGTTTTGGCCATAGTCTACCACGCTGGAGTATATTATTGAGAACGCACAGACATGCAGGTTTCCTCACGATGTTTATCTCCACCGTTAAATACTTAAGTGATATTGAATTATTCAAAACGCACATAACTCCGAAAAGTTAGAGGTGCGTGCCCGGAATCGAATCCCCTATCTCCGATTAGGAGGCGGATGTATTAACAACTATACGCCATCACAGCTTTTGAGTAAGGGGAAACAGTCTTATACTATTAGATTTGAATTTGAAGTAATTATAATATGCTTACACTACTGTTCCGGTAACCTTCTTGTAACCACATACTAAACAGAACATAAGGCGAGCCCAAATTACCCGAAGTATTAAATCAAATTACATTAACTAAGTAAATAATGCCGGTCGGCAAACTTTGTGTTCGAAGTTAATAGCACGTTTAGGTAACTTACGAACACGTTTGCTGACCTACGTTATTCAATTAGCTTTACTTTATTACTTTACTAGCTGAGGCACACGACTTCCTACGCCAGAATTTCGGTTTTGAAAAATCCCGTTCGAACTTTTTATTTTCTGGGATCGAAATTGCCTATGTGCTAAGTCAGGGTAGAAGCTATTTCTATTCCGAATTTCAGTCAAATCCGTCCAATAGTTTTTAGGTGAAAGATAAACAAAATAGCCTATGCCTTAAATCAGGGTATAAGCTATTTCTCTTCCGAATTTCAGCCAAATCCGTCCAATAGTTTTTGCGTGAAAGAGTAACAAAATAGCCTATGTATTAAGTAATAGTATAATATATTTCTATTCCGAAATTCAGCCGAATCCGTTCAATAATTTTTGCGTGAAAGAGTAACAAAATAACCTATGTGTTAAGAATGCGGACTTAGTCTGAAATAAAAGATAATTATTTTATTTGAGTCAGGATATATAGCAATAAAGAAATTTGCATTTGTATTTGATAATAAGCTATTTATATTCCGAACTCTCACCTTTACAATATTATTGTTATTATTCAATTTATTAGCTTAAATATAGTTTCAGCGGTGATAGGTGATTGGTGTATACATTTCTTAAATTTTAGTTAGATAAGTTTACATAAACTTAAGCTTACATAAGCTTACATAAGTTAACATAAGTTTACATAAGCATAGCGCTAGTAATAATTACTTAAACCGAATAAAAACGCCGACTGAACGGATATTCTTGCGTTACTTGCACCTGATACAAAGTCGATAATAAATTGAACAAGCACAATTATAACAAATTACCTAATAACAGAACACCGAGATATTCCAGACGAGAATAAATTGAGAATTTCAGAGCGAATCCCGTCGTCTGGAATCATATTGGAAATTTAATCAAAACGCCAATTAAATTGCGACGTCTTTTGAAGCAAATAGACCGGGCATAGTTGGGATTGCTGTGATCTAGTGTAATTGATTGTGCGAACTTTGTAGTTTTGTAGACAGCTTAGTGAAGCGTCAGATCATAGAAGCATAAAAACACTGCTTACCCTGATTGAACTAGCGCAAGAATCATTTTTCATTATGACTAGTGGTGTGCAGATCGTAGAGACATAAAAGCACTGCTTACCCTATATGAAATAGGACAATGCTCATCTAAATATACAAAATGAAAAGGTGACTGACTGATTGACTGATCTATCAACACACAGCTCAAACTACTCGACGGATCAGGCTGAAATTTGGAATGCAGATAGCTATTATGACGCGAGAATAAAGGGGATAAACCTAAAGGGGTGAAATAGGGATTTGAAATTTATGTAGTCCACGCGGACGAAGTCGCGAGCATAACCTAGTTTTTCAGTATTAATAGTGGTGTGCAGGTCATAGAGATATTATAGAGAGGGCCTTTTCTGACTTAGGGTTCTAAGTTTGCATGCCACTGGCTACAGTCATCGCATGCCTTCTTCAAAACGAAGTTGGGTGATCATCATGCGAAAAGCTTTTCTATCTATTGTCGCCTCTTTTCACTTTGGGTAACCAAGCCCTGTCCACTTATATCGTTCAACTATTTGCATCTGTGGCAACCTGGAGCCCTTTTGCCTTCAATTCTAGCTACACTCTAATCTTGGGAATGAGAAATGGGCTCCTCTCTAGATACATACCTACTATTATATAGCTACTGTATTTCCAGGCTATAAATTAAAACACGCGAAGAAAGTCACGAATAAAAGACAGCTAGATTTACTAAGGAAAAGGAGCTAGGTTTATTAGCAATTATATTAGCAAATTATAGGAGAAATTTTATTTAACTTCACTTTCTCATAAGTTTCGTATTTATTATTTTATTCAATTTATACAAAATTCAAATAATGCATAATTAGGTTCGCAAATTTTATTACTTGAAAATAAGTAATTAATAATGTTGATTGAATTCCTTAATGTTCTTGAAATAATATAGTGCGTCATTTGATTTAATTTTGCTACATAAGAAAAAACTCATACCAACAGACCCATTTCAGGATTAGCCTCTTAATGAATCATTAATAACGATAAAGCCAGATAATCCATTCAGCACTTATCATGACATCACTTTAGTTCAGCCATCCCTTTCCGCGGCGACTGACGGCTTCTGGTGACGTCAGAACAATCTGTCTTCATTTGGGAAGAATACGCACAGATTACGACACTTCTCTGTCTCAGAGCTTCTTAATTTACTGGATTTTGGCGAATAACAGTTTTTAATAGGACCACATCTACAGGTTTTTTTTCCTTGGGTAGCAGAAAATCCTCATGGATGCCAATTGACATGCCCGACTTCATTGAGATTCTCTCAGCGACCTACGGACTAAAACCTCCTCCCTTCGCTGGCCGTCCTTCCCGGTACTGCAATACGCAAAACATCTAAGTACAATGTGCCCAGTCATAAAGTGCACAAAGTTCGTTTGTATGTTTTGGGTAATCTCCGGGAGTAATGATACAATTGGGTATTTTACTACTTTTGAATTTGCTAAATATTATTACTTTATTATAAACTAGGATGAAAATAATGACGTACGCTGAAAAAAATATTAAAATCCAACAAAGATTTAGAAAGTTACAGGCATTTTAATTTAGGAGTGAGAGGGTTTTCTATCCCTTTCTCGCAAAACGAAAATTTGTATGAAACCGCACGAAGCTACTATGGCATTTGTCAAAATGACGTCATAATTTTATATTGCTATCTCTGTCTAATCAGAAATATTTAAATGCTTATAACTTTTTAGTTATATGATCGATTTAATTAGTTTTTTCAGTTAACGTCATTATTTTTATCCTAGTTAATAATAAAGTAATAAAAAAATTGGAGTCAAATACCCAATTATTCTGAAAAAAATTTCCCCGATAGACGCAGGCTATAAATTATATCACGTGAACAGAGTCGCGAAAAAAGGCAGCTAGATTTGTTAGGAAAAAGAGCTAGGTTATTTCCACAAACTTGCCTTTACACTAGTTTAAAAAATCTATTATAAGTATGCTCCTAAAAAGCATATATTACAGTCGAAGACTATGTAAACGATAAAAGAGCTTGGATTTGACTCGCTCCAGCAATGCACGGGGCTGCAATTGCTTATACGGTATGATATAATAACATTGTAAATTGAAAACTTAAAAAGAGCAAGCGCCGAGTTTCTTGCTGGTTCTTCTCGGCAGGAATGGCATTCCGAACCAGTGGTAAATTAAAACTACCTGACGATTCAAAAGCACTTGTAAAAGTTTACTTGAATAAAAAACATATTCTATTCTATTTAGCTTCTCATATTCTTTTATCCAATTTATAAAGGGCACAACAATACATAATTAAGTAGGTACCTACGCACATTTTATTGCTTGAAAATAATGATGTCAATAGAATTCCTGACTGTTCTTGAAACGCTCATTATTGAAATAATTAGTGCATCATTTGATCATTTGTATTTCAAGTTGGTTTCTCTCAAAGACTCACTAAGCATAGGTACATATTGTTAGAATGAAAACCACTTTGATATACTTTAACATAATTTTTTATCACTGTTTCTTATTAAATTATTTTACAACTATATCTACATCTTTATCTACTATATCTACTCAATGAACTATATCTCTTCTGTCACCTGAGAGTAATAGAGTCTACCCGAAACCGGAGACTCGGAGAATGTCAGAGAGTGCGAGGCCGGGCACCACAGATATATTGTACAGATATCGTAGACTGAATAAAAAAGCTAGACTAAAGTACTGTGTAACCGCGACTGAGATAGCGATAGCCCGACGTAACGATGAATAACACGACAATTACCATTGTTTAGTAGTCAATATTTGTATTAACCGATCAACAACATTTGTATTAAACGTTTTTTTATGTGAAAACAAGTAAATAACTAATTTATTGGTTTGTTGGTTTGTTGATTCGTTGGTTTGTCCTTCAATTACGTCGCAACGGTGCAACGGATTGACGTGATTTTTTGCATGGGTATAGATAAAGACCTGGAGGGTGACATAGGCTACTTTTCATCCCGGAAAATCAAAGAGTTCAATGATTTTTAAAAATCTAATTCCACGCGGACGAAGTCGCGGTCATCAGCTAGTAGGAAAACACGATTTTAAAAGAGATTTGAAAAAAATAGACAATTTAAAGGTCAACCGGCGTGACCCGCTTGACGACCGCGCGAGCAATTCCGAATGGCAGCATTTACGCCGATTCAGGTATTTTTTTCATCAGCTTCACAAAATGGCTGAATGGAGGGGTTCATTTAAATAACATCGAGATATCGCTGATCTAATTATTTGGATAAGGCGTTATTTGTTAGCTCAGAGTCACTCAGCGGGCGATGGAGAGAGCTATGCTTGGAGTTTCTCTACGTGATCAAATCAGAAATGAGGAGATCCGTACGAGAACTGGAGTAACCGACATAGCTCAACGGGTTGCGAAGCTGAAGTGGCAATGGGCAGGGCACATAGTTTGTACAACCGATAGACGTTGGGGTCCCAAGGTGCTGGAATGGCGACCTCGCACGGGAAGACGCAGCGTTGGAAGACCCCCACTAGGTGGACGGACGACATCAGACGAGTCGCAGGGAGCCGCTGGATCCAGGCGGCGCAAGACCGTGGCGTGTGGAAGTCCCTACAAGAGTCCTATGTCCAGCAGTCGACGTCTATTGGTTGATGATGATGATGATGATGATGATGCCATAGTACACCATAGGTACTGTCCAAATGCGAATCAGACTTTACACACCTTTGAGAACAATATGGAAAACTCTCAAACATGTAGGTTTTCGCACGATGTTTCCTTCAGCGTTACATCATAAGTTATCGCATCGTAAGCGCATTGGAAGACGGCGTAGTAGGTGGACAGATGACTTCATATTATGAGTCGCAACTCGCAGGGAGCTGCTGAATCTAGGCGGCGCAAAACCGTAGTGATTGGATGTCCCTATAAAAGAACTATGTCACAGTACACGTGTATCGTTTGAGGATCATGATGATGATGATGATGGTAAGTTTAGTGTCGCGTTTTTATAGCTTGAAAACATTGAAGCCATAAATGCTAGCAAAATCTAAATATATAAAAGGAAAAAGTGACTGACTGACTGATCTATCAACGTACAGCTCAAACTACTGGACGGATCACGCTGAAATTTGGCATGCAGATATAGCTATTATGACGTAGGCATCGGCTAAGAAAGGATTTTTCAAAATTCTACCCCTAAGGGGATGAAATAGGGGTTTTAAATTTGTGTAGTCTACGCGGACGAATTCGCGAGCGTAAGCTAGTTTATTTATATAAACATTCAGCCTAAAAATAGTAGGTACCAAACCTACTATTTTATACATAGTAAAAAAAACCGGCCAAGTGCGAGTCAGGCTCGCACAATGAGGGTTCCGTACTACAGTCGTATTGTCCGACATTTTGCACGATAATTCAAAAACTATGGTGCATAAAAATAAATAAAAATCTTTTTTAGAATGTACAGGTGAAGACCTTTCATATGATACCCCACTTAGGTATAGTTATCTCAATTCGAAAGTTGAAAATACAAATTATTAGTTCATGACCACAACTTAATTTTTTTGTGTGATCTAACCCTAAATTCACGGTTTTCAGATTTTTCCCCAAATGTCAGCTATAAGATCTACCTACCTGCCAAATTTCATGATTCTAGGTCAACGGGAAGTACCCTGTAGGTTTCTTGACAGACAGACAGACAGACAGACAACAAAGTGATCCTATAAGGATTCCGTTTTTCCTTTTGAGCTACGGAACGGAACCCTAAAAATCGTATATTTTGCAACAAAAATTTCACCGTTTAAATTCTCGATATTTTTCATTTAGTTTTGGATATTCAATTAATGTTCACTTCCAATACTATCTATTACTTTCAGTTTGCGCGGTACCTAGGAATCAATTCAAAAAATATTCATACATATGGAAAAAAATTGTGGATTAGAATTTTTTTCGTAGCTGCAGACTTAATCGAACGAACCGTAACTCGAATGAATGACCATGGGCGACTAGTAGGCATAAAATGTTGCACCAAACGCTAAAACATATGAACCAAGAGCTGGCCGAAAATGTTCAGAAGCTTTTGAGAATTCTATGGTACAGTGCTCAATAGCAGAGCCAAGGCGGGTTTTTCTTGATATCAACTGAAACTAAGCATTATTTACTTTGTCGTAAAGGTCATGGTGCGCGGCAAGCCCAGAAGCACGTTTTTCTTGTCATGTTTTTACTATAGGTAGGCACATTTTTCAATGGCATGGCATTGAAGTTGTTACCAAAAAGACTCGGTCTTTTTTCCACTTCATCTGCTTGTGACGACGACGAAAATGGCTAACTTAGAAGTGGTACGGCAGTTTTAACCTATACCCTTAATCGGGTTTAACAGGACATCATAACGGCACGTTAAAGCACTTGACAGTAGGTACGTCTTTGCCGGTAGGATGGTAACTAACTACGGGCCCCGTACTATACAAGACCAAAGGCAAATTGGATATTTCCAAATTGCCTCCGAAGGGATTGAATCCACGACCCCTCACTTAAAAGATCTAGATCTAGGAGGACATTTGGTCCAGGTATTGTAATTATTAATAAATTAATTCTCTTCTTAATATGGCAAACTAGATCCACACATTCCTACATAATATAAATATTTTTTTTTACAAACTTTCAATTTTCAATTAACTCGTCAAAATTGACCACCACTTCTTCAACTAATATAGCAGTACCCGTGTATTACATTTAGTTCTTATTGCTTTGAAAAAGGGACTAAATTTCCGCGTACCAGAATGCACGAAAAAACTATTTTCACCAGTGGAAAATTCCGAAACAAAAGTTACAGTGCAAAAACTCGCTCGGGTGTGACAAACGGACATAAAAGTAAATTATTCTATTCGATATGGGTCATTTTACGCTTTTTTTTCAAATGCCTATCTGTTGCTTTTAGTCGTTCTTTGGTGAACATTTTTTTGTTATTTATTTGAAGTAGATAGGTATAGCTAGATAATAAAACAGCGCGACAAAATGTGACAAGCAAAACTCTGAACTTAGTACTCTAAACTTTAATTAAAGTCTAAATAGGTCTCAATATCTAATATTATCTAAACAGGATCGAACCCCGAAACTTCGAATAACGACTAGGATATCAAACGCATTGGTGGTTCCTCCGCTACTGCAAATGTTCATGGCCGGCGGTAATCACTTAACATCAGGTGACCCACCAGCACGTTTGCTCGCCATTTTTATATAAAAAAATATCACCGTTTTTAGCGACGCATGCCCGGTATTAACTAGTTTTGAGTAAAATATTTTATGGATACGAATCATCATCATCATCATCATAATCATGATCAACCCGTCATCAGCTACTAAGAACAGGTTTTCTCTCACCGTAATTCGCCACGCTGGCTAAGTGCGGATTGACAGACTTCGCCTATCTTTGAGAACGTTATGGACAACTCTAAGGCATGCAGGTTTTCTCACGATGTGTTCCTTTACCGTAGCAAGTGATATTTATTTGCTTAATACGCACATAACTTCGAAAAATTAGAGATGGGTGCCCGGGATCGAATTCCCGACCTGATTAGGAAGGGTCGTCTTAACTACTAAGTTATCACGGCCGTATCACGGAGTTAATGTGGTAATCAGACCATGCATGACGTATATAGGCTTATTCTTTTGTGGTGACGATAAGAAAGATACTAAAATCGGGACCAATAAAGAAATTCCATCTATAGGTAGTAAGAAAAGGGTGCTACTTTTATCCCGAAAAGTTAATGAATTCCCACGGAATTCAAACCTAAAACCAAGCCATCGAACTGCGGTACCCCCCTTGTAGAACCGCTCATTTCCCCAAAAGTTTTTTTCTCCACTGGGCCACTCTTGTATAATCACTTGCCCATAATTGAGAAGCGAGAACTTGCGTTATTTAAGAGAAAATTAAAAAAATCTACTGTTAGAAAAGACATATAACTCGATTGATGATTAGCTTTTAGAAAAGTTTATTTTAATTTTTATCATTTTTGTAATACCTACTGTGATTTTAATTTTCTTTTTTGTGACTAAGTATAAAATGTGACTAATTTTATCCAAATTTTACACGTTGTTAGGCATATCAAAACATTGCGTGTTAGTAGGCAGAATTTGGCTGTACTTTTTTGTTATCGTAACATTTCCACTGTTTACCCAGATTCGCAATAAAGAAATTTGAGTTTGAGAACGAACTCGCGGGTATCATCTAGTTTTGAATAAAATATTTGTATGGATATGGTTGAAAAGGTATTATAACGGCCATTAGTAAACTAATAACGAGCCGTCAGACGTCAGATGTCAGAGCGAATCTAATTTGAGTCTCATTACGACGCGTCAACGTCGGACAAATGGGTGGCCGTCAATTAGTATGATATAAATAGCCCCGCCATTTTGAAGCCAGCGCTTCTAACGCTGTTTTCATCACCACCCCACTGTGCGACCATAATTAGATAATGTGGTAATCAGACCATGTAAGCTTATTCCGCTGTAGTGACGGGAGATACGAAAATCAAGAGTAAATAAGGAACTTTCCAGGCTGTGTTCCTTAAAAGCCTCATAGAAGGCGCTGTCCATGCCTTTCCAAGGAAGTTGGCAAAATAATGCTACTTTTTATTTCGAAAAAATTAAAGAGTTTCTACGGAACTCTTAAAAACCCGAATCCAAGCGAACAAAATCGCGGGTATCATCTAGTTATTAATGAAATATTTGTATGCATATAGAGTGAAAATATTTTTATGGGTATGGAGTGAAAAGGTATTATTAGGAACCCCCGACCTTCCCAATAGGAACATGACGTCTCAACCACTAGGTTATCATCAAATCATCACTCTGTTACATAATTCCATACAAGTGATAGAGATCTCGGTGGGTGCTAACCATTTTGTTTTGTAAAACTGTTTTCTTATTGAATTTAGAATGTTTTTCGAAAACATTGACGAATTGAATTTCTAATGTTTATTGAAAACATGTTTGAGTGCCTCAAAGTAGTTAGTGGTAAGAATTAAAATTCTTAAAGCCAGCTCTCTCCTTCACACTCCTGTACCCATATATTTTTATATCTCTCCTTCGCACCAATTCGCCCTTCACTTAACTCGAAAACACGCTGCGCCGGCGGCGCGGCTAGACGCAATCAATCGCAACAAGGACATTGTCGTGAGAGCACGCAATTTTTTGCTCCCGAATCCGTGTGTGCCGAATGGCGGACGCCGTGTTGTGCAAAAACGTCGTGTAATCGTGTCGCAAATCGCCTGAACGCCTCAGCTGTGGTCAATTCTCTCGCGAAAAGAAAGTGAAGTGATCAGAAAAGGAATTTACGAAGAATTGTCGTGCATACGTGAGTTTTTCCTTTACTTTTCCTTTCTTTGTCCTAGTCCACTGCTTAGAAGGTTCCACTTACAGTCCTGGAGCTATCGAAGATATTATTCATCACGCTTTTGAATCTGACCAGTTAGCACCAACTGGTTTTTTCATATCATTCATCATCATTTGTATGGGATTATGTAGCAGAGACAGAGCGCTGTGGCAATACTAATTTTGAGCCTCAATAGCTCAACGGGTTAAGGAGTGGACTGAAAACCGAAAGGTCGACGGTTCAAACCCCGCCCGTTGGACTATTGTCGTACCTACTCCTAGCACAAGCTTTACGCTTAGTTGGAGGGGAAAGGGGAATATTAGTCATTTAACATGGCTAATACTCTTAAAAAAAATGTTTTCCGCGGATAAAGTACATAGTGTTAGGGTCCAGCGCCGATTTATTACACTATGTATACCCGGTCTAACCTCAGACGTTCTTTCTTTGTTTGTCTTTTATCCACATAATTGGATTATGTGGATTAAAAGAAACTGAGGTGGCATTATATCTTATAACGCAGATAAAATTACATCCATACTAATCCATACTAATATTATCAACGCGAAAGCATGTCGGTCTGTCTGTCTACTAGCTTTTTACTGCCCAACAGTTTAACCAATTTTTGTGAAAGGAGAACGGTCACGCCCCATAGAAAAAAAACCCAACCCTTTGCTCCTGGCAAAGGCGCGGGTGGTCGCTAGCTACAAAAACTTGTTGTTTTTTTGAGAAAGTTGTCTCTTAACTAGTAATAAGTTTTAATAATTCTTTGTTTTGCTAGTTTTTGTATTACGTCGCATTAAGGTCTAGAATAAAATATTTTCAGATGTTATTTATTTTATTTTCCCTACCAGCGGTGCAGCTGCGATTTATTATCCTGTGTGTACCCAGTCCTAGCTCAGGCGTCCTTTCTTTGTTTGTCTTTTATTCCACATAATTGGATTACTCTTGAAACTGAGGTGGTGTTATTTTTCAGGACAAATTGTGTTCAGTCTCGATGAGACTGAAAAATTTTAATTCTGCCGGGGACACTCGAATCACTTCCTTTTGTGTCTCGGATTACAACTTCAGTTTGAATTAGCGAGATATATTTTTGTTGCGAATCCGCTTTTTAGGGTTCCATACATCACGAGTATGTTTTTTTGGTTTGTTTGCTTATTGGTTTGTCCTCCAATCACGTTGCAATAGAGCAAGAGATCGACGTATTTATTTGCAAGAGTAATGGGTATAGTTGGAGTAAGTAAGACCTGGAGAGTGACATAAGCTAATTTTTATCGCGGAAAATGAAATTATTTTCGCTCTCTATACTCTAAAGTAAGAATATTAATCATTGTCATTGCATATCTGGGAAGAGACTGACCCCCATGACACGGGTTAACCTAGTTTGGGGGTCGAGGGTAATTTTAAGCAAAGTTGTAATTAGAACAATAATAAAGAATTTTTTTTTTATTTTTTTTTCCAGCGTATATATAGTCGGCGACAGGTCGAAATGGCAATCGGAGAGGGAACACCCCGCACACCAGCGCAGCCTTGCGCTTACAAAAAATTTGAAAATGGCCACCATGCAAAAAAAGTACATAGTGTTATGTCTTGTGGATAGTACGACATTACGGAACCCTCCGCGTGCGAGTTCAACTCGCAATTGGCCGTCTTTTTATCTTTGTCAGTTATACAATAGTAGCGGCTTGAGTGTGTACTGTACCTACTTTAATAAGACTTGGGTTTCTTATGGCGGTCTCATTGAGTTTGTAACAAAATACAAGTCGATTGTAAAGATCTACTTTCATAATTTATTGTGAAATTTTGCCGCTAGTTACTTAATTGAAAGTTATACAGGTGTTACCAGAACGCTAGCAAAAATTAAGCGTTATGTTTAAGTCCTGAAAATTGCTAATGCATGGCCGCCATTTTAGTGACGTCAGCACTAGACTGAAGATTCGAGCTGATGGTATACTTTTATTTCGGCTGACGTCAAAATGACTTCATTTCGATTTTAATGAGACATGGATCCAGCGCAATAGCAATTTGCGGGACTTATACCTACCTAAGCACAATCCAATAGCAATAACTATTTGCCTCATTTTGTAGTTTTAGTGATTTAGTATCTTTCAAACCCGCGCAAAACTCGGATCAAAGCCCCGCCTATGACGCGGTATTGACTCCGAATGGCTTACTTACGCAACATTTGTTGACCTCTAGCGTCAGTCAGATGTTGATGTTTTGTTTGCAATATATCGTGAACTTTTACAAAATATAGGATTTTTTATATATTTTCGCGTTTTTTGCGGTATTGTAGGTATCAGTAATCATTAGTACTATCACCTGCCCCCCAATTGTGTAAGAATAACCATTTCATGGCTATCGCAATCGTCAAGAATTCTGCCCTTTGATTGGCTGTGATAAAATGTAAACAGCGAATCAACCAATCAAATGGCAGAATTTCTTGACGATTGCGATAGCCATGAAATGGTTATTCTTACACAATTGGGGGGCTGGTCTTTGTTTGCTAGCGTTCTGGTTACATCCTGTATATTCTTGGATTCTTGTCGACGGTTCAAACCCCGCCCGTTGCACTATTGTCGTACCTACTCCTAACACAAGCCTGACGCTTAGTTGGAGAGGAAAGGGGAATATTAGTCATTTAACATGGCTAATATTCTTTAAAAAAAAAAAAACTTGGATCCAGCATATGAATTTTATTGAGGAATATCAATTTGACTCGATTATCTTACAAATTTAATAATCAAAAATAGTATAATGGTATATTGAGTAAATTGCTTTATGTTTGAGTTTGAATTTTGACCACTTTTCAGAAAATAGTTCTTACCTATTTAATCTATTGCATTTAGGGCACAAAATCGTTCAGCCAAAGAAAAAGGTACGTCTTGGCTAGGTCTACGCTATTATACCCACGGCTTTCATAATATTATATTAGCTAAAATCTTTTAATTCCAACATGGGGCACCGAGGTTATGATCAATGTTCAATATGTTAATACTTAAAACTGTTTATTGTATTGGATAAAACGGGTACATACTATGTTTAGTTAGACGATGTTTAAACTTTTAAGATTCTCTCAGCAAAGTCGTGGACTACAGTCCCGTCGTGACCATGACTCATGCAACTGAGTCGAAATATCGGCAGTTAAAATCGCCTAATTAAATTATGGTAAGTACTATGTACCCGTTTTATACAATACAATATGTCGTTAAACTACGAAATAAGCTCAAAATCATTAGTTAAAACTGTTTGTAATAGAGAGTACAGGAAAGAGTAGAAGAAAGGGATGTGTTTTTTGCCACGGTTTATTGTTATAAAATTTCCAGGTAAAAAAGTCCCGTAAAACAGTTATGATTATAACATTTTCGCTATAAATAGAGACAGGCTACGAAGGCAATATCAGCAGGAATAACAGCGCCTACGGCCATAACTGCACCTTTATAGACGTTTTTATTGAAGCTTTAATCTTAGTATTACATTTTTAATTTTCAGAGATCCACGGTTGGATAAGGAATCGTTAGCGTTGCAAAAATAAGCTTACGTTCACTTAGCGATTATTCGAAGCTTTTTTTTTGAAATCAATTAATAACTTTAACCACTACACCTATTTCAATACCCCTATTATAAATGCGAAAGTGTGCTTGTTTGTTGGTTCATTGTTTTGTTTGTTGTATAGAAGCAGGCGTTATTTTGCGGAAGTCCATGATATACAATGAACCAAAAGCTTAATTTTGCTATAATCCGCTGAAACAGGTCGAATCTGTATGATGCAACATGCAGCATGCGAAATGCACCGCCCGCCCTCCCATTGCTAACCATGCAGGAAGCAGCTACCAGTACCCGTAGTACAAGATATTTACGTCTCACCAAACCAAACCAAATTCGAGAGTCGAAATACTTCCGCGTTACAGTAAAATGGACCTAAACAGCCTTGAATTATTGAAGTCAAATGCCACTACATATTCAATGCCACTGATTTTAATTTCGCAATGTTTCCGCTTGGAGCGCTGGCTGTGGAAGTGTAGACAAACTTGAGCTTTAAAACAAGGTTTTTAAGATCCAGTTTACTGTAACGCGGAAGTATTTCGACTCTCGAATTTGGTTTGGTTTGGTGAGACGTAAAATCTTGTACTACGGGTACAGGCAAGCAATACGCACCCGCACCACCACCACGCAGCACCACACAAATACCAAAACGCACTCGACGCACGTTTCGCCCCGACACCGGAGCATCCTCAGGAGATGTACACCTTACAATGCACAATTGCAAAGTCATATTTGCACAGTTTGAAACCGTAGTTTCAATTACTTTTTACAATTACAATTTTCAAAAATGTCAAGTGTAATACATAGATTGATTTTTAGGGTTCCGTACCTCAAAAGGAAAAACGGAACCATTATAGGATCACTTTGTTGTCTGTCTGTCTGTCTGTCTGTCTGTCAAGAAACCTACAGGGTACTTCCCGTTGACCTAGAATCATGAAATTTGGCAGGTAGGTAGATCTTATAACTGACATTTGGGGAAAAATCTGAAAACCGTGAATTTAGGGTTAGATCACACAAAAAAAAATTAAATTGTGGTCATGAACTAATAATTAATATTTTCAACTGTCGAAGTGAGTGACCATATCAAGTGGGGTATCATATGAAAGGTCTTCACCTGTGCATTCTAAAACAGATTTTTATTTATTTTTATGCATCATAGTTTTTGAATTATCGTGCAAAATGTCGAAAAAATACGACTGTAGTACGGAAACGTTACTCATTGCGCGAGCCTGACTCGCACTTGGCCGGTTTTTTCATCCCGTGGTGGCAAATATTTTTACATTTGCCATCTCTTTCTCTGTAATCTCCACCGCCAAGAGCCTTGATTAATTTTACAAGTGAAATATTGTAATTTGAGGACCGAAGCATCGTCACGCGCGGAAACTAAACTTTTTAATAAAGTGCAGCATTGAGCTGTAAAAGAGTTTACGGCGGCACCAAGTCGGCAAAGCCAATTAGGAGCTGAAATTTATGACGCCTCCCTCCCATAAATTGTAACATTTTAATTTAATTCCGCGAAAGTCCAGCATTGAAAGCCTGTTACTTCAAACTTGTTCGTCTTGATTTTGTAAACGTTCGCTGGGACCCAGGTTGTTTGAAACAAAAGTTTTCGGGTTTTTGGGGAAAATTAACCCAGTAATGTTTTAATAGTCTATCTCCTATCTTGGAGGTTGGGGGTTTGATTCCGGGCAGCTCCAACTGTTCGGAGTGATGTATGTAATATCACTTGAGATAAAGGAAAACATCTTGAGGATACCTGTATGCCTGAGAGTTCTGCTTAAAGTTCTGAGTTCAGCACTGTGTGAAGTCTACCAATCCGTAGATACTTGGCCAGCGTGGTCCACTTATATAACCTAAACTCTTTTCATTCTGATATCTTTAGAATAACGCCTCAAAATTTTAATTTGATTCCATGAAAATCCAGCAATGGAAGCCTGATAATTCAAACTAAAGGTCACAGCTCATTAGAGCCACATAGACTTCTACATACGCTCACTACATCAACGTCATTGGATCGCCTCGCTCGGAGTTAATATATCTAACGAGCTTATGACTTTTATTAGTCTTGATTTTGAAAATGTTTGCTAGGGCCCTGAAACCAAAGTGTCCGGGTTTTTGGGTAAAATGAGTGCGGTGATAGCCTAGTGGTTAAGATATCGGCTTCCTCAGGAACTGGAAGCTCCAAAGTTCGATCTCGAGCACGCAATTTACTATTTAACAATTTACTTAGTAGTTTATTAAAGTTTAGGGGTGTCGAAACTTTTTGCGTTCATAAAATAACGAAGGGCTAGCTCTCACAGGCTCTTTCTCTATAAACCTCAGATAATAGTACTGACGTAGTTAAACGCAAACTTGGTAATTGGCAACAATTAAAAAAATAACTACTAGGGTAGTGAAGTCAAGCACACAATTTAATCTCATTGCGAATTGTCTTGGACGCAGTAACCATAGTATAAAACGACTAGATAAACCACAGAATAGACAGCTCTTGTAGTTAACAGCATTATTAACTATTTTTATACACCACAAACTACCCATTGTTATCTCTATCTCTTTGAGGGGAAAGCTCCTAAACCGGCGGGAAGAGATTTAATGACAAAAAGAAGTATTTTACTCACTGACCAAATCAAAAATTCAAATCAAATCATTTATTCACATTGGGTAAATGCAAAAAATCTCGTTGAACCGTTGCTTGCTCCGTAGTGACGTGGCTAAACTATATTTTCAATTGTAATGCCTAGAGTATGAGTTAAATAGTAATATAAGTACATAAAAAAACACACTATTATGGAAACTACTGTTTGAGTATTAAGTATTTGAATTTTAGCAATGAGCTAAAATAAATGAACCACTGAAGAGCATGGTTTCCATTTTTGATTTACTGTAGGGATAATTATTTAATCCATATTACTTTATTGTAAAATGAAATCAAACTAAAATATATTAACAAACCTAATTTGCTCTCTTAAATACTTATTTACGATTAACAATGCCTAGTAACATAATTAGCATTTTAAGAAAAGGAAAGAAAAGTCATTCAAATACAGAAGTTATAAAGAAATTTTACAATAACATCATAAATTGGGAATGTCAATAATTTTTTCTCCGAGTCTCGTCCACTGTCTCTCGATTGTGTATTTTATAATCACTCGTTTCATAGCCTGCATTACAAGGTGGCTGTAAACAGCCGTACCAATTAATAAAGTCAAAGCAAAACCTCGTGAAGTTTTTTACAATAATATCAGCAGTTGCGCAAGTCAGTAATTTCTGTCTCCGAATCTCGTCCGCTGTCTCTCGTATTTTATAATCGCCCGTTTCATGGCCTGCATTATAAGCTTGCCACTAACGGCCATACCAAGTAATAAAGTCAAAGCGAAACCTCGTGAAGTCATAAAATGCACGACTCTGACGTTTAAGCTATATAATGTTGCCGGCAACATTTCATTATATTATATTTACCGTCGCCGATATGTTTTAACTGTTTATTAAAGTTTATAAAACGGCGATAAAATTGTATGGTATTTTATAAAAGCATTTTTCTTGGATTTCTGTAAGATAGAAACCAACTAACGTCCTCGTCACAAAGACTTATTTTGCTGAACATAGATCCTTTAATTTCCGCAAACTACTATCTTGTATACGTCCCGCAAATTGCTAATACGCGTGGCGTGGTTAAAAAAGAGCGAAACTGTGAGCGGTCGCTAGTACATTTTATACTAAACGCTAAGTTTTAAGAAAGTCCACAAAGTAAAATCTAAAGCGCATAAACCATTCCTTTAGCTCCTCAGAGAGGTGATGTAAAAACGCGCAATTACTGAAACTCTTACAGAGCTAGTTCAGAAAGTGCTAACTAGAGTGAAGTTTGCACAATTTTAAATTAGCAACAACTTCTGAGCAAAGGGAAGGACCTCTATTAGCGTATATAAGCGCGGGGATTAATTAATGTTAGTCGGGAAAAGTTTTTCATTGGGAAAGTTAGAAAAATATTTTTTTTTATCTTAATTAAATTATTATCTACAATTCACATTATGTACGCTTGGAGGGATTTTTAACTTTACTTATACGCGTATTACAAATGCAAAACTTTCAATATTTTGTTCAGTGTACCTCTTGGACGATTTAACCTATGGACTTGTAACGCGCCTAATATTACGAATAAAAATTTCTGTCACTTTTGGTGCGGGACGAGGAAACACTACATAGACAACTTGACACACTCGCTCAACAAAGTTTTGTGTCATTATTAACACACACATATCTAAATCTTCAACACTACTACATTTTACGCACACTAATAAGTTATATACATCAACATACAAAGACATTACGAGTGTAAGACAGTCAAAGTGATTTCCGATGCTACCGTATCGATATTTTAAAATATATCGATAGTTTTTCAGAAACAAAAGTAGAAGTAAGAATTTATTACTCGTATTTAATTACTTAAAACCAGTGTTTGGTCAGCGTAGCGTATTCTTGCATACATTCACCTCACTTAATAGGTAATTATCCCAAAAACTAATAATGCAACGTAAAAATAAGAAAAATATTTATTTAAAAAATATGCACATACTTTTTTACTTATTTTATATCATTTTTAATCTTTTGTATTTTTTTATATAACGAAATTTTCATTTAAAATTTCGATAGTGAAAATGTGCTTATTAATGATTTATATTATTATATAATACAAAATAAACCTGACCGCGCAAAAGCCTACCAAACATAATTAGTAGGTATATCAATCAATAAAATGTTTTTTTCTTTCCAATCAATCATTTATTTATTGCACATTGGGTTTACATGGTAATTCCAATATGGTGTACTCTTTGTCCAAAAATATTAAATGTAAGTTATTAAATATAACACGTATTGCCCTTACAAATTAGCAATGCAAAAATTTTCTCAATACCTGCCGCTTTTACCCCACAGCAAAATTCCATAAGACAGATAATATGATACTTTGAAAATAAATTAGTAAACACACCCGGTGGCCTCTTCTATTTTTAACACGTCATTGGGGCCGATTCTCTTGTACACAATCTCTAAACTAAACTAAATTAACAGGTCTAAATCCATTGCTATCCTTTTCCGCAAGCATCATTATGAAAGGGATAGCAATAGATTTAGACGTGCCATTTTAGTTTAGTTTAGAGATTGTGTACAACGGAATTAGCCACATTATTTACCATTAGGTTAATGTTATGTATATTCTTGGCGATTTAATACATAAATTTTTATTGCAGCTAACCAACGACATATTATCTTTATTTTATTTATTGATTTTTAAAATGAATTAATTTTGTGTAAATATGCCTAATACATTTCTCAGAGTTAATTTTTCGGGCTAGGTATGAAATCCTTGTATCAGCATATTTATTCATCACGACTTTTGCCAGCTCAATTTTATGATTTACAGTATTATCTGTATCGTGAACATCAATATTTGGAAATAAATTTTTATCAAGCAAAGAATGAAGGCCTTTTCTTACTACGAATTCCGTGGTAAATTTGGGGTTCAACTTTTTGCCCACGTCAATGCCCTGTCTTATAATTTTCTCACACAGCCGGCATAACATTATTACACTTGGTGACGCATACTTTAAAAAACCTTTGGTTTTGTGATAAATCAGGCTTTTATCATCACATGGCCCAAATAGACCTTTGAGGCAATCGTCACATTTAATTTTTTTGGATAAAGAGTACACTACAAACCCAGAGATATACTCAACTACCTTTTCGCCAAATGGGGAGAGATACATTTGACATTCCAAATCCAAATCAGCAGCGTCTTCAGAATATTCTGCATTACATTCTATATCTGAATCATTTATATTCTTACGAGAAGCTGTAAAATTAATTTTGTCAGCTGGAGAACATGTTAAAATACTTATATCTTCTAATTGTATGCAATTGGTTCCCGTTCCAGTTACTGTTAATTCGTTGTGGATTAAAAGTTTTTTGTAAATCGACTCAAACTGCCGCGCTGTCGGATTGTCCGAAGAACCACCATGACTCCGAATTTTTGAAAAAAGAATTTCTATGTGGTCCTGGCAAATTTTGTGTAATGGTAAGTAACTCAGTCTACATCCAACTAGAGTCGGGCAAGGATTCAACACCAAGTCTTTGAATAGGGATTTAGCACTTTCGGCACATACACAAAAGCCTAAAAATCCTGTATAGCGTGGAGTTTTCAGTATGTTTGTCCTTTTAATAATTCCATTTTTATTTGAAATATCGGCATTAAGGTCAAAGATAAATTGTTTTGCTTCATCTAATTTTGCAAAACATTGTTGGTAATTATCTTCATTCATGGCTCTTTTGTAACCATACGGAGCATGGGTTTTTGAGTCCAAAATATCAAAAACATCATTGAACAATTTTAAAAATTTTGCCGTGGGGCTGATGTTGATGAAGCCGGGTAAATTAAGATTTTCACAAAAGGTTAAAGCGTCTGCCACACTATCGCTGAAGAGTTGAGTCGCTAGTCGGACATTCATTATTTTATGTTTAAAATAAACATGGTTTGATTTTAATTTATTTGCTACATAAAATAGTTCATTTTCCTGTAATTGATGTAATAGTAAAATATTATTCCATTCTATTTTATTCTCTAAGGCATCTGTAAAATATTTATAACATTCGAACGCGTTTCGTACCAACTTCAACATGTGGCAAGGATCTAAAAAAAAATGAACCTGTTGGCCGGATTTGGGATCTAATATTGTGGTTTTTAAATTTTGAGGGTCCATGCAACATCCCAACTCCTCAGCCATAGCAATATTAGATCTCGTTCCGTCACAGGTCAAAGCTTTTATTTCAACACCTGTATTACCAACTAGTTCAAGTGCTTTAGTAACTAAACGGGCCTTCAGTGCGGCAGATGTTCCCTTTACTAAAAAGTAACCTACTGGTAACTTCCACATGGTGTTTATGCCCACTAATAAAAATACTAAAGCATCTGTAGCCTCCTCAGAATTTTCAGATAGGTTATCAAAACCATAATTTACATAACCGTAATATCGCTGAGATTTAGGATGCCATTCAGGACTAAGTTTGATTTTCATTTCGTCAATTATAAGTGAACAATAAATTTTACCCTGGCTACCTTCTTGCACACGTTTTAAAGCATTAAGCGCTTCTTGGGTAAAACCAGGGCGACCATCGATAGTGGCATACCACTTTGTTAACGTCCGAGGATGCGGCAAGGCAGTCGAAAACACCTTGCGGACATATCTATATGCTTTTGGTGAGTAATAATTAAGCGTGAGTGCAAAGCATCTCAATTCCGGTGAGAATGGTTTGCGTGACGTCTTTCCTGTGATGTTATTAGCAAACTGCCTTTCAAGAAGTTCTTTATTGGAAACTCCAATATTTTCTAAAATTCGTTTTTGTTCCTTGTCAATTAATAAATTTTTATTTATGATTTTTAAAATGTCATGTAGAGAAGCTACTCTTTTTTTTAAATATCTGTTTTTGGACTGGAGCCTTTTAATTTTTTTAGTTTGGTTGTCAATTTTCATTTTCATTTTTTTTTTCCTTGGTGTTAGTTCGATGTTTGCTTGCTTGATTGATGGTGGAGTAGTACTAGAAGGACCTGGTTCCTGAGATTTATAATTCTCTACCGACTTGAACACCTGAAAAAAAATTGTCGAGCAAATTGATATCCAAAGTATAAAATGTTTATCACAAGATGTTGCCGACGGCCTAATTTCATCAAAATCTGTTAATTATTCATCATAGTAGGTTGTTAAAGCGTAACACAAAAAGACAGACAGTCAGACACCCTCAAAAATTGTTTCAAATTTTACATGTAAACACATAATATGGAAACACTTACGGTATCTGCTAAAAGCAATGTTGGTATGGCATGAGAGACTAATTTGCGACGTTTATTAGGCAAACATTCAAATTGGGACGAATCAAAGTGCGCCGAACAGATAGTACTTGTGCGGGTAGGTTCCCAACTACGTTTTCGATCGCACAATTGTGCCCACTTCATTTTAAAGTGGGCGTCTTTAGGAAATCTGTAAAAATAAAACGATTATGATAAATTATTACCTGATCCTCATCCTTGAGAAAGGTACACCTTTTAGCTACATATTACCCAGTTCAGAGACACCCTACCCCGTTTCGCGCCTATCACTAAAATTGCGTTGCTTTAATTTTTTTTTAAATGTATTAAGTACGTGAAATCACAGAAATCGACCAGTTTTATTACAAGTATAGGTAGCGAAAAAATTGTGGTAATTAATAATAACTATTCTTTACTTGACTTGAAGACGGTAATTTAGTCGTTAATAATAAAGAAAATGTTTTCATCGATATCGATAATCGAACCGCAATCACTATCACATGATTCTTAAAAATCGAACCTTATGTCCTATGCAATTGAATCTAATACTGAAAAATTTTGTAAAAATAACACTATAGTCTCGTGGGGAGTGCGGCATACTATAGACGGAGAGCCAGGGCCCAAAATACTGTTTGAATTTACTAAGGCTAATTTTTTTATAGTTCATTAGAATGGTTGCGTACACAAACATACTGCGGTCAGTCAAGTGAACCTGAGAACAGTGACTCAGGTGCGCTATCAAAGGTGTCGTACCTGCGAGGTAATAAAATGAATTTACTAAGGCTGAAAATTGTTATATAACTTGTATATTGCATATAAATAAAAGTTGTAATGGTTAGTCAGCAGAATATGGGGACAGAGCTGGTCAGTATGCGCAAAAAATTAGCCTTAGTAAATTCAAACAGTTTTTTGGGCGCTGGCTCTCCGTCTTTAGTATACCGCACTTCCCACGAGACTAGTGTTATTTTTACTACTACGTAATTTCATGCTGTTCACGCGTATTCAAATTTTAACCTAATTTGTATATATCGAGGGTTGCAATTGTTTAGAAAAAACAAAATATAGTCTCGTGAGAAGTGTGACTCGCTTCTACCGAATTATTACGTACTCAATTACTGAATCGGTAAAGTTCTCGATTGTTATTTTATTATAATAATTTATGTAATTTAATTTATAGAAAGCGTTTATTACACCAAAAATACTTACTTATGAAATGAAATTCCATCTTTTTGTAAATTTGATGTGTTTGATTTGTTCTTGCACTCACTAACGGCACAAACAGGCATTTTTCACCCAGCGTGTAAGACGTCGTCACACATCGAAAACGATTCTGACAATGACAAAATCGATTCCGCAAACAGTGTTTATAAACGCAGTGGATTAAAAATCCATTACTATTGACAGAGGGGAATAATCATGCGAGGCGCGTCCTTAGGTTAAATCGTCCAAGGTGTACCTACCCATATTCTATGCGAAAGAGTTTCTGTTATTTCTAGGTTTGTTTTTATCCTTCAATCACGTCGCAACAGAGCAGCGGATCGACGTGATTTTTTGCATTGATGGAGAGTGACATGGGCAACTTTTTGTCTCAGAAAAAATCCAGTCAAGTGCGAGTCGGACTCGGTTCCGTATCATCTTACAAAAATAACACTTATTTTGTGAATTATAAATACTATCTGTCCCGGCTTACTCACGTGTGTAGTCGACGTTAGCCCGACTAGTTTCGAACCCATCCGGGGTCCTTTTTCAAGGGAGTCCGTCCGCGCACGCGCCGCGGTTTTGACTGCGGGACGCACGTGCCGCTGCCCGTAGAGCCCGTTGTGAGGGTGGCTGGGGTGGGGTTTTGTGAATTTGTTCATAAATTCACGGTTTCCGAATGTTTTCCTTTACTTGTGTGATACCTGACAAATTTTATGATTCTAGATCAACGGGAAGTATCCTATAGGTAGCGATTCTTCTTCTGACGGGTCTTGACAGACACGACAGACAGACAGATAGACAACGAAGTGATCCTATAAGGTTCCTTTTTCTTTTTGAGGTACGGAACTCTAAAAAGACATATTTTAATGTAGATAACGGGTACATAGCACGATTAATTTGGCGTTTTGTTTGTCGATTATTTCAACCCAATTGCACGGGTCGTTGTCACGACGGGACTGCGGTGCTGCGAGAGATGAAGTTCGAGCTGTCAAGGGCAATAGCCCAAACGTCAACCACGAAAATAAGCTTAAAATCATTACTCTAAAAAGAGTTCGCACGAGGTTTTAAAAACCTAATTCCACGCGGATGAAGTAGCAGGCATCATCTAGCGTATAATAACTAACCATTAACTAACCTTACATCACCCGGTGATCCGAGCTATACAGGGTGTATCCAAAACGCTGGTAAAAACGAAAACAGGTGATAACGATGATTACTGATATGATATTACAAAAAAACGCAATAAAAACCTATAATTTTGTTAAAAATTATGATATATTGCAAAAATAAAACATCTGACCGACGCTAGAGGTCAACGAACGTTGCGTAAGTAGGCCACTCGTCAATGTCGCGTCGTAGTATAATAAATACTAAATAACTAAAAGTACAAAAAGAGGCAAGTGGTTATTGATATTGGATTGTGTTTAGGTAGTATAACAATAAAGCTAAGTTTTTGCTAGCGTTCTGGTTACACCCTGTATTATGGCCGACCCATTGCCACTTCAATTTTGCAACCCGTTGAGCTATGTCAGTTACGCAGGCTTATCTACGGATCTCCTCATTTATCACGTACATGTCCCCAATCTCCATCCCCCGCTGAGTGACACTGAGCTTACTTACCAGGTCCCATGGTTAGCGACCTAACCTCTTTATTCCATGACTGTGTCAGTCTTTAGGGTTCCGTACCCGAAGGGTGCCAGCGGGAACCCATTACTAAAGAATCGGTTGTCCGTATGTTCGTCCGTCTGCCTGTCAGTAAAATGCATCTCATGAATCGTAATAGGTAGAAAATTGAAATTATCACAGAACGTGTACTTCTATTGCCGCTATAACAACAAATATAAGAATTTCAAAATCACCGCCAAAAAAATTAAAAATGTTATTCTGTATACGATGCACTCGACCGATTTTTAGGGTTCCGTACCTCAAAAGGAAAAACGGAACCCCTAATAATAATTGTGGTCATGAACTAATAATTAGTATTTTCAACTTTCGAAGTGAGATAGCTATATCAAGCGGGGTATTATATGAAAGGTCTTCACCTATGCATTCTAAAACAGGTTTTTATTTATTTTTATGCATCATAGTTTTTGAATTATCGTGCAAAATGTCGAAAAACTACGACTGTAGTACGGAACCCTCATTGCGCGAGCCTGACTCGCACTTGGCCGGTTTTTTGTTAGGTAAGTAGTTTTATGTAGCTAGAACGGCAACCCCGCACCAGAAAGCACCCTCTACTGTGTGGACAGACGACATCAAACGAGTCGCAGGGAGCTGTGGCGTGTGGAAGTAACCTAACAAGATACCTATGTCCAGCAGTGGACATCTATCGGTTGATAATGATGATAATGAGAATTTTTATATCTACTCGTAGCCCGTCATACATAACCAAGCCAAAGTTAACATATCAGAATGATGATAAAATTTAAGTGCAAGTTACCAATACGAAAAATGGAAAACACATTATCGCGTGTGAAGGTGCCGTAACGGCCGGCGAAATGTAACAACACAGTGTAGCTAATATACAGACTGGAAACACCTTTACGTCAATTTCGAATGATTGCCTCTCAAGTTTGCCCTAAAATTGAGTATGTATTTGCCTGTGTCAAAAATAAATTATTTCTCAGTGATTATTAAATATAGCGTCTTCCAAAATATGTAAAATCCACGCCCTTTGCTAGTTTCAAGTGTAATAGCCATTTTAAATTATCGATTAAACTAAAAAAAGCACATCAAATGATTGTTACGTCACATTTCAGTATTTCATAGTAGCTCGCGTACTAAGCGCGCGTTTTGACGTTTGATAAAAAGTTACTGATTTGACTAGTTGTCAAATACCGAATTACAGGTAAGCAAAGTAAGTGGTAAAAAGCAACCATTTGTTGAAATTTGCCTCCATTAACGTCATTTAAAAATATTTACATCAATTTAGCATTCTGATCATAGGTGAATATCATATTATTATGAATACTTAAACATTTCAATGACACTCCAGTTTGTCCTGAATTAAAATTGACTGACTTGAATCATCTAAATATATAAAAGGAAAAGGTGACTGACTGACTGACTGGCTGACTGACTGATCTATCAACGCACAGCTCGAACTACTGAACGGATCGGGCTGAAATTTGGCATGCAGATAGCTATTATGACGTAGGCATCCGCTAAGAAAGAATTTTTGAAAATTCAATCCCTAAGGGGGTGAAATAGGGGTTTGAAACTTGTGTATTCCACGCGGACGAAGTCGCGAGCATAAGCTAGTCATTGATAATAATAATTTTTACTTCTTAGTGCATTCATATGACGCTCACTTCTGCAAACAGCGCAAAACGGCGAAACTCAAGTTGCTAATCGCAATTCCAGTAGAGAGTAGAGGTAGGATCAGACAGGATAAACAAAAATATTTTCCGCCCAACTCTATGATTACTAAACATTGTTTGACAGCGTACCCTTTTACAAAAAAAAACACCCATTTGCTCAAAACCTGCCTCCATTACTGTGATTTATTCAATTATTCAACACCAAAATTATGCTTTTTCGTAATGAAAGGTTTTGGTTCGTGCCGTGTCAGCGAAGGTTAATTTCAACAGAGCTGACGGAGTGAAGACATTATAATATTCTCTCCAAAATGAAATGAATGAATCCCGTATTATTGAGACATCTACTGGTACTGATTCTGTGCACAACTGAAATTTACAGCATTGGCATCCTCTTCTTACTAATATAATATGAAAAGGACAGACAGTTTGACAGTTTTAAGTTTAATCTGACCTCATGACTATAGCTGCCAGTCGCGAGCGTATCGTTTGAATTTGTAGCGTGCAATAAAATTTAGCGTCTTTTAATGTAAAATTCATGTTCATTCCTTTTTTAGCAATATTTAAAAGAAGAGGATGCATATACTCTAAATTTAGTTTAGCGAAAAACAACAGAATCAGCGTCACTGTTTCATTATAAATTAGATTTGTCGCTCCAGCAAGCTACTTTTCTAAAGAGATTTTTTTGTCAAGGTGATATTATTAGATATAAATTCAATCTATCTCGCAGATTTTAATATTGTCTTCTCATCTCATTCTTCAATATCTAGGTCTTATATAATTTTCTTTTTAAAAAGTCTGATCATGATTACGTCATTACACACGTACAAGAATATTTTTAACCGACTTCAAAAAAAGGAGGAGGTTCTCAATTCGTCGGAATCTTTTTTTTTATAATAAACCGCCCGCCACTTCACCTGCCGAAAATCAATAAATTCATACTAATATTATAAATTCGAAAGTGTGTCTGTCTGTCTGTTAGCTTTTCGCGGCCCAACAGTTTAACCGATTTTGATGAAATTTGGTACAGAGTAAGCTTACATCCCGGGGAAGGACATAAATGCTCCTTTTATCCCGGACTATTAAAGAGTTCTCACGGGATTCTCAAAGACCCATCTATCTATCTAGTTCACATAAAATTTGGTACAGAGTAGCTTGCGTCCTGGAAATTGACAAAGGCAACTTTTTATTCCGGAAATCACAGAGTTCCCACGGGATTTTTAAAAACCTAAATCCACGCGGGCATTCTCTAGCATAATATAAAGCGTTAACCATTTTGAGTCACTAACCAATCATAAACGAAACGTTTTTTTTAATAACATAGTAGGTTCTCTAATAGATTATTACAGAAAATATAGTTTCGTTTGTGATTGGTTGGTGACTCAAAATGGTTAACGCCCACTGAGTTTTTTGTATTCGTCATTTGTATGGGATAATGTGACAGAGAGATCCCTATACTAACTTCTTTCTGTGGATAGAGTATAGTATGAAGTTTGATAAGTTGTAAGCAAAACCGAGTTCGGAATGACCCGTCTAGTGCCTACATAGAGGTCGCTGCTGTAGAACTAATATTATTTGTTAGGATAGCTTACTACAATATATTGTTAAGCCTCTTATTGCCCATTATTTACCAACTAACACCGCAAGGATCTTAATTAAAGAAAACTTTAATATCAATTTGGTAAAGTCATCCATTACAGTTGCTCTTAATTAAACGAACAAGTTGCTTAGTTTTCACCTGTGTTAATTTAAACTTTGATTGAATTTCGTACCAAAACATCATGGCAACTAAGTTTTGTTATAATATTTTAAACAATATCTCAAACTCAATAATTTAGAAATTATTCGTATCTAAATTGCCTCAACCGGGAACCCGAGACCTCCCACTCATAAAACCATATTATCACCACTGCGCCAACGAGGTCATTTATATTTCTTTACTATTGGATGTATTGAAACTTTATAGTACGCGACAGGTTGAGATGGCAACCGGGGTATGAGGTGGGAGGACGCCCCGCACCGAGTCAGCGCGGGGGCTGTGCGGGGCGTCCCCATCCCGATTGCCATCTCGACCTGTCCCGGACTATACCTGTGCAAACTTTGTGCATGTTTTATTATCCGTATCCGCCCCCCAGCACAACTAAATTCTGTGAAACTTTTAATTGTCTCCCTCACGTTGGTTTCATTATAATTCGGAAGTACTAAACTTTAATACATGGTTATAAGTATTTACGATTGTTGAATTTAAACTTCAGTTCTAATAGTTCCTAAATAAAATAACAAACATTCAGACAAATATATTTAACACAAAGAATATAAGGACAACAAACAAACTGACAAACTCATATTTTAATGTATAAAACGGGTACATACCACGATTGTTTTTTGTTTTTATTTGTCTATATTTCAACCCAATTGCACAGGTCGTGGTCACAACGGGACTGCGGTGCTTGTACTTGCGGTACTTGACCACGACCCGTGCAATTGGGTTGAAATATTGACAAATAAAAACAAAAATTAATCGTGGTATGTACCCGTTTTATACATTAAAATATGTTGTTAAACTACGAAATAAGCTTAAAATCATTGACAAACTCATGTTGGTATAGCACGACGGCATACTCATCACTAATCATAATAATATTATCTGTACTACAAAATATTCTGAACGCACGAAACTGATGACGCCATGATGAATTCCGACTGTGAAGTCACATGGATTGAAGGTTGTTTTTTTTCAATATTAGCCATGTTAAATGACTAATATTCCCCTTTCCTCTCCAACTAAGCGTCAAGCTTGTGCTAGGAGTAGGTACGATAATAGTGCAACGGGCAGGGTTTGAACCTTTAACCTTTCGGTTTTCAGTCCACTCCTATACCCATTGAGCTATTGAGGCTCTCTTGTAATGTACTTCACTTAGAAACACCGCTGTTTACCAACCCGTGTGACGTCATGACAGCCCATGAACCTAAAAAGATGGCAAGTAGCATTTTCACCACGTAATTTGAAATGCAAATTTTAAATGCATTTTTATTGGACTTATCGATCAAATAAAAAGTTTTGTAACTCTTTTGGTAGTTTGTTATCACTTTAGGATCAAATTAAGACACTTTTCAAAAAGGGGTAAAATACCCTATCATTTAGAAGTTGTAGAAGTGTGTGGTACTTAAAAGTGAAGAACGCACTAACTCGCAACGGCAACCCCGCCAAATGCGTGTTCACGTCACCAACACATCCGGTATAATGAGTAGGTATACTGGCATAACCGTTAATGGGCACGGCCATAAATCACTTCGCTTCGTGATGCCACATAAATTATTATTATATTGCAGTGATTATAATTTATTATTTTATTGGTGGTTAGGTAAGCTCGCCATCGTCAACATCAACAGATTGACATTCACTGCTGGACATTGGTCCATCGGTTTTTTTACAACCTGGGTATCTTTAAAACAAGAGTGAATAGGTATTTTCTAGGCAAACGCTTCCCATCTTAGGCCACATCATCACTTTCCATCAGGTGTCATTGTGGTCAAGCGTTTGCCTTTATTGAATTTAAAAAAAGTTAGTTCGCTCTCTTGTAATGTTGATAATAATTTTGACTTAATGTGGTGTTATAGCTTACGATATTGTACGGCACACCTCTTCCAGTGTACTTGTATATGTCCAAATCAGTGCCGTATATACATAGGAATATATAAATCAAATCAACAGAAACAATAGCCTATAAAGCGAGTCAATCTATCGCCCAAGTCTGCCAACACGACACCTAAACGCTCTTAATAAACAATCAGCAAAACAATTCCCCAACGATTGCTATCTCTATTAGCTCTCGAGATATAAATAAAGGGTGGATAAAGACGTCACTAGTATTATCTTCCGGGTATCTGAGGAAATTTATCCTAAATGTTAGAGAACGGGGTATAATAGCAACAGCCCAAGCATAATCAGAGCGACAACGCTTTTTCGAGCTCTAGAAAACGAGGGTGCTCGAAAGTGATTCCGAAATTGTTGTATGGGCCATTATTGTAATTATTATTAAATTAGTTGTATAAATAAATTAGTTGTAAAAATAAAACGTTGGCGTGGAACTATGTTTTTAAAAATCCCGTGGGAACTCTTTGATTTTCCGGGATAAAAAGTAGGCTATGTAACTCTACAGGTCTTTAACTATCTATATATACCCATGTAAAAAATTACGTCAATCCGTTCCTCCATGTTGTAATAGATTATCCAACGTGATTGAAGGATAAACCAACAAACCAACAAACAATCACACTTTCGCATTTATAATATGGGTACTGATAAGCTACCAATAAGATACCAATGACTGACAATGTTATATATATACAAGACAACAGTCTTGTATATATATAACATTGTCAGTCATTGGTATATAAAATTTTGTTTAATGATATTTTCATATCTGTTATGCTAGCGTTGCTGTATTGTACCTATTAAATATGAGAATCAAGACGCTATGAATTTAGAGTTTATGTGGATGAGGGCTAACAGGATATTGTCAACAGAATATTGGATACCTTCAAAGCAAGAGTGGTTATTCTAGACAGTTTCAGAAGTATTAATACAAAACTGAGACGGGATGTGATATTATTTTGTCGTGCAGATCTTCTTACTCGTAAAATGTGAGATAATTGTAAATCTAGCATCTGTTTTTATAAAACTATACATTTCTTTATAGGATCACTTCGTTGTCTGTCTATCAGTCTGTCGTGTCTGTCAAGAAATCTACAGGGTACTTCCCGTTGGCCTAAAATCATGAAGGTAGGTAGGTAGGTCTTATAACAGACATGAGGGGGAAAATCTGGAAACCGTGAATTTGTGGTCACATCACAAGGATAAAATTAAAATGTGTTCATGAACAAATATTGCTATTTTCACCTTTCAAAGTAAGATTACTATATCAAGTGGGGTATCATATTATGAAAGGGCTTCACTTGTACATTTTAAAACAGATATTTATTTATTTTAGGCATAATAGTTTTTGATTTATCGTGCAAAATGTCGATAAAATATGATTATAGTACGAAACCCTCAGTGCGCGAGTCTGACTAGCACTTGGCCGGTTTTTTATAGACAATTATCTCTCTGACCTAAGCTATTTGTTCTGTTGTTCTACTGCAGTGTATTTATTGTTATGTAGACTTCATCTGTGACCCCAAATGTAGCCCATACCTAATTCCAATGTCAATATTATATTTTGTCTTACGTAGTGTCTGTGGTAAGTGCGTTCACGGCGATCGGTTCGCTAATTTATAATGTGTCACGGATTGGCTGAATCACACCACCGGGATGCCTAATGGACCCGCCTAATCTAATAATAATCATTTATAATTTTATCTAATGCTCTTGTATTGGCTTCGTGTTTCTGCATTTAATGTGTTTTCATTTACATGTGTAGTTTTCGGTGTTAATTAATTTTATCAATACCTATTATCTTCAGCTATGATAGCCTAGTGGTTAGGACGTCCGCCTTCTAATTGGAGGTCGGGGGTTCGATCCCGGGCACACACCTCTGACTATTCGGAGTTATGTTCGTTTTAATTAATTAAATATCACTTGCTTTAACGGTGAAGGAAAACATCGTGAGGAAACCTGCATGCCTGAGAGTTCTCCATAATGTTTTCAAAGGTGTGTGAAGTCTACCATTCCGCACATGGCCAGCGTGGTAGACAATGGCCAAAACCCTTCTCACTCTGAAAGGAGACCCGTGCTCTGTAGTGAGCCGGCGCGATGGGTTGATCATGATGATTATCTTCAGGAAGTAAGTAGATTATCATCATGAGTTTAATAAAAACTGCCATACACCTTTAGTAGTCCGCTTCCATCTTAGACTGCATCATCACTTACCACCAGGTGAAATTGCAAAAGTAAAAGTAAAATATTCTTTATTGTACACCAAAACCAAACCAAAAGAAATATAACAGAGATGTTTGCAAGTACAATAGGCGGCCCTATCGCTAAAATAGCGATCTCTTCCAAGCAACCTTAGTATCTGAATAAAATAAAAATCATCATCATTTTGATCAACCCTTTGTCGGCTCACTACAGAGAACGGAATGAGGAGTATTGTTATGCCGTAGACATCCGCTAAGAAATGATTTTTGAAAATTCGAACCCTAAGGGGCTAAAATAGGGTTTTATAATTGGTGTAGTCCACGCGGACGAAGTCGCGAGCATAAGCTAGTTGTAGAACAAAATGTTCGTTAACAGCTTGTTAATTGAATTATGACCGTACCTAACGTAGATGAGTTTACTTAATTAATGTTTCAGTTTTGTTATAGTTATTATGGCTTAAGAGCCAGCGCGTGCCAGACTTTTCTTATTTTATAAAAGCTGAAAGTTTCTCTACGTATTGTCCCCAACGATGGAAGCAACGTTTGTTTAGATTATGGTGACTTTGGGAGATAACACATAATAATGATGTAAAGAATCTTACGTGAAAGTATAAAGTAGGTATAATTTTTTTTTTAATTTCTTCAGAATAGTATTAGAAATCACGTCATGCATTGCCAGACACTTAGTATGGTGGCAACCCCCACCCAGACACCTTTAAAATTTAAGAAAATATTAATGTTTAAAGGGTGTCTGGAGGGGGTTCCCACGACACAGTGTGTGGAAATGCATGACGTGATTTCTAATACCACTCCAAATAAAAAAAATCAGACTATACTTTGACGTATTATACTTTGACATAGGATTTTTTACACCTAATATTATCTCCCAAAGCCACCATGATCCAAACCAACGTTTATTCCAGTGTTGGAGACAATACGCAGAGAAACTTTCAGCTTTTATAAAATAAGGAAGGTCTGGCATGCGCAAGCTCTCTCTCTATTAGTTATACTAAATAGTTTGCGGTTATATCGTATTCTGATGAAAATTGAGAGGCTTTGTATTATTTTAATATCGTACGGGTTTGGTTTCAAATTAATAGGGATTAATTAATTGATTTATTATCTAACCTAACGATGAGGGATTTTGTTATTCGCTTAATAATTCATATAAATTTTAGTTCGAACTACGTATTTACCGCGATTTCGTAGAGAGGACTTCGTTAGCGCGATTGAGGATGTAAGGCCAGAGATTGAAGTCATGCCATCGTGATGCCATCTAGTTTGTTCTTTGTAAGTTACTTCTCGCGGCGTGCGATGGCCATAGTGAAGCCACACGATGCGTCATGTGTTGCGTTGGCGGTGCAGGCGCCATTACGCAGCGTCATCTTACATATAAAAATTGCTGGACTATGCGACACGATGTTATCATCATCATGATCAACCCATCGCCGGCTCACTACAGAGCACGGGTCTCCTCGGGGTTTGGCCATACGTCTGCCTTCCAAACTGAGGTCGGGGGTTCGATCCCGGGCACGCACCTCTAACTTTGTGTGTGTTTCAAGTAATTAAATATCACTTGCTTTAACGGTGAAGGAAAACATCGTGAGGAAACCTGCATGCCTGAGAGTTCTCCATAATGTTTTCAAAGGTGTGTGAAGTCTACCATTCCGCACATGGCCAGCGTGGTAGACAATGGCCAAAACCCTTCTCACTCTGAAAGGAGACCCGTGCTCTGTAGTGAGCCGGCGCGATGGGTTGATCATGATGATTATCTTCAGGAAGTAAGTAGATTATCATCATGAGTTTAATAAAAACTGCCATACACCTTTAGTAGTCCGCTTCCATCTTAGACTGCATCATCACTTACCACCAGGTGAAATTGCAAAAGTAAAAGTAAAATATTCTTTATTGTACACCAAAACCAAACCAAAAGAAATATAACAGAGATGTTTGCAAGTACAATAGGCGGCCCTATCGCTAAAATAGCGATCTCTTCCAAGCAACCTTAGTATCTGAATAAAATAAAAATCATCATCATTTTGATCAACCCTTTGTCGGCTCACTACAGAGAACGGAATGAGGAGTATTGTTATGCCGTAGACATCCGCTAAGAAATGATTTTTGAAAATTCGAACCCTAAGGGGCTAAAATAGGGTTTTATAATTGGTGTAGTCCACGCGGACGAAGTCGCGAGCATAAGCTAGTTGTAGAACAAAATGTTCGTTAACAGCTTGTTAATTGAATTATGACCGTACCTAACGTAGATGAGTTTACTTAATTAATGTTTCAGTTTTGTTATAGTTATTATGGCTTAAGAGCCAGCGCGTGCCAGACTTTTCTTATTTTATAAAAGCTGAAAGTTTCTCTACGTATTGTCCCCAACGATGGAAGCAACGTTTGTTTAGATTATGGTGACTTTGGGAGATAACACATAATAATGATGTAAAGAATCTTACGTGAAAGTATAAAGTAGGTATAATTTTTTTTTTAATTTCTTCAGAATAGTATTAGAAATCACGTCATGCATTGCCAGACACTTAGTATGGTGGCAACCCCCACCCAGACACCTTTAAAATTTAAGAAAATATTAATGTTTAAAGGGTGTCTGGAGGGGGTTCCCACGACACAGTGTGTGGAAATGCATGACGTGATTTCTAATACCACTCCAAATAAAAAAAATCAGACTATACTTTGACGTATTATACTTTGACATAGGATTTTTTACACCTAATATTATCTCCCAAAGCCACCATGATCCAAACCAACGTTTATTCCAGTGTTGGAGACAATACGCAGAGAAACTTTCAGCTTTTATAAAATAAGGAAGGTCTGGCATGCGCAAGCTCTCTCTCTATTAGTTATACTAAATAGTTTGCGGTTATATCGTATTCTGATGAAAATTGAGAGGCTTTGTATTATTTTAATATCGTACGGGTTTGGTTTCAAATTAATAGGGATTAATTAATTGATTTATTATCTAACCTAACGATGAGGGATTTTGT
The DNA here is from genome assembly GCF_902806685.2 of Maniola hyperantus. Classification (NCBI taxonomy): domain Eukaryota; kingdom Metazoa; phylum Arthropoda; class Insecta; order Lepidoptera; family Nymphalidae; genus Maniola; species Maniola hyperantus. The sequence continues at coordinate 12,792,293 of NC_048547.1, read as the reverse complement.
TATTCGCTTAATAATTCATATAAATTTTAGTTCGAACTACGTATTTACCGCGATTTCGTAGAGAGGACTTCGTTAGCGCGATTGAGGATGTAAGGCCAGAGATTGAAGTCATGCCATCGTGATGCCATCTAGTTTGTTCTTTGTAAGTTACTTCTCGCGGCGTGCGATGGCCATAGTGAAGCCACACGATGCGTCATGTGTTGCGTTGGCGGTGCAGGCGCCATTACGCAGCGTCATCTTACATATAAAAATTGCTGGACTATGCGACACGATGTTATCATCATCATGATCAACCCATCGCCGGCTCACTACAGAGCACGGGTCTCCTCGGGGTTTGGCCATACGTCTGCCTTCCAAACTGAGGTCGGGGGTTCGATCCCGGGCACGCACCTCTAACTTTGTGTGTGTTTCAAGTAATTAAATATCACTTGCTTTAGCGGTGAAGAAAAACATCGTGAGATAACCTGCATACCTGAGAGTTCTTCATAATATTTTTTTTTGTTTGGTGTGTGGCTCAAAGGTGTGTAAAGTCTGCCAATCTGCACTTGGCCAGTGTGGTAGACTGTAAATAAATAATTAGACACTTATTTCAGGCAATTTGAACCCATTTAAATAAATCCAAATACAAATGTACAATTGTTTAAAAACAATAAAATAAAGATACTAGAATTACAAATTAAATTAGAAGAGCCTCAATAGCTCAACCGGTAAAGGGGTGGACTGAAAACCGAAAGGTCGACGGTTCAAACCCCGCCCGTTGCACTATTGTCGTACCTACTCCTAGCACAAGCCTGACGCTCAGTTGGAGAGGAAAGGGAAATATTAGTCATTTAACAATATGGCTTATATTCTTTAAAAAAAAAATTAAAATTATGGCTAAAACCCCTTCTCATTCTTAGAGGACACCTGTGCTCCGTAGTGAGCTGGCGATGGGTTGATCACGATGATGATAATGATGACTGTGAAGACCGGTACATATTAGCTACATGATAAAGCTATATTCTATTAATGTACATACGGATTAATATCAATTTGGAGGCATCTGTACCCGTAGTACAAGATTTTACGTCTCACCAAACGAAACCAAATTCGAGAGTCGAAATACTTCCGCGTTACAGTAAACTGGATCTTAAATGCCTTGTTATAAAGCTCAAGTTTGTCTACACTTCTACAGCCAGCGCTCCAAGCGGAAACATTGCGAAATTAAAATCAGTGGCATTGAATATTTGACTTCAATTCAAGGCTGTTTAGGTCCATTTTACTGTAACGCGGAAGTATTTCGACTCTCGAATTTGGTTTCGTTTGGTGAGACGTAAAATCTTGTACTACGGGTACCTAATGTATGCTTCAATCTAATTTAATTTAGTAATAACGTTCGATACATATTATTACGCATAGGAAACCAATTATGAGCTTGCGGATGCAATCCGTGCTTTGTTGTTACTAGGAATATTAATCAAGCCTACAAACTGATTCACTGCATTGTTAATGTGAATGCGTGATTGATGAATTTACTTTGTGCATTGACGGGCTGGCGCCTTGGGCGGTTTCTAGACGGGCTATAAAATTGCATCTTACTGTTTAACTATTTATAACTCGGTTAAGGGTCACTGAAATAGCCCAAACTATTAGCAAGCTGAAGTGACAGTGGGCAGGTTATGCCTGTCGTAGAGGCGATGGCCGTTGGAGCCAGAAAGTCCTTGAGTGGAGACCGCGTTTAAGCAAGCGTAGTGTAGGACGCCCTCCAGCACGATGGACCGACGATATAAAGAGGCTGGCGGGAAGTGGCTGGATGAGGAAGGCTGAGGACCGGATGTGGTGGCGCTCTTTAGGGAAGGCCTATGTCCACTGTGTGTCCACAAGCTGATTATGATGATGATGATAAGAAGAGCAGTTTTGTACTAGAAAAGGCAATATGGGAAAGAACAATCCGGGTATCTTTAAAACAAGAGTGACCAGGCATCTTCTAGGTAAACGCGTCTCATCTTAGACCACATCATCGCTTTTCATAAGGTGTGATTGGGGTCAAAAACTTGCCTATGTCTATATGTATATACATATATATATTATAAATGTGACGTGATTTTTTGCATGGGTATAGTTAAAGACCTGGATAGTGACATGGCTACTTTTTATCCCGGAAAATCAAAGACAATTGCTCCACATGTGGAGTAATTGAAGATATATACCATGTGTTGCTGGAGTGTGTTCGGAATGAATCATTCAGGTTAAGTTTGTGTAATATTTTGGATTCTAATTTAAATATTTTTAATTGTGTTACCTTTCTTTCTTTCCCTGCGAGTGATCAGGCCAAGTTATTATATAAGCTAGTTAAAATTTATTTTAAGATTGGAGGGTAAGATTTTGGTGATTTTGTGTTTATTATTTACCTTACGAAGCGACATAGTCACTAAGTGACTAAGCTTCAAAATGAAGAGAAAAAAAAATCAAAGAGTTCCCACGGGATTTTAAATATCTAAATCCAAGCGGACGAAGTCGCGGGCATCAGCTAGTAATGAATTAAATAAACACAATAGAGAGTGTTTTAGTGATATTCATGTTCCTGAAAAACATTTGAAGTAAAATCTTCACACAAACCCTCGCAATGAATTGTTGATCGATAAATCAAAATGGTGGTTGTTAACAGACTCCCTATTTTCCTGAACGCTTCGTCCGAGTACAATACCATTAATAATTAAACAATGGCCGCCAAAGAGATGCCATGAACTAGAGGCTGTGATATTTCCCAAAACGGCCTCAAACGATCGCGGCGAACAAAAAGACCAGTCGTGCTTTTTGATAAATAATAAATTGGGGCTTAATCTGCTTTTACTGTCATATTTTAATACAAATAGCGGCAAACTTGTACTATTTTTTTAATGAAATATTATAATAAAACTTAAAGCTAGCCTTATCTAATTACTAGAGAAATCACGCCCGCGTGGAATGGTTCCAAGAATACTGGCTGCATTTCCGCGCTGGAAGACTGAAAATTTGAGATTTCTTTGTTGTTCTACTTTTTTTGCATAATTCTTACACTCGTGGTGGTTTCCTTTAAAAATAAATTGAGTACAATTTTTATTAGGATAGATTTTTTGTTGCTGGCTTGTGAAGTTTGATAGTTATGGGAATCACAGTATCGCGCCAATGGTCTTTTTTAATTCAAATCCTATAAGGTTCATAGCGTGGGGAAGTCCCTACAAATCACCTATATTCAGCAGTGGACGTCTATCGGTTGATGATGATGATGAGATTTCATATCATGACTTTTGTAACTTTTTGTTTTCCAACCGATTTTGTTTAAACTTGCAGTTATTTTAGATGTTATCAAACGATTTTTAGAAAAAGTGAAAAAAATTGGAAAAACAAGATGGCGGCCGAGATTTTCAAAAAAATTCCTCCTGTAAAATTTTGTATGAAACTTTTTTTTTTCACTTATGGTTTCATATAGAAGACAAAGATTCCTTTAGGGCAAGATATGGAGGGAGCTGATGATTGAGGATTTCGGAGACGGATGAAGGGCACGCTCAAGGTATTGAAGATAGGTGGGAGGTGCTCGACCAAATGTCATTCGAAACCTCATCCAATTGCCAAAAATTTGAATTTTTTTTTAAAATTCCGAAAAAAAGATGGCCGCCATACAAATTTCATCGGCGTCCATCTCGGAGGGTATGACAGATGGAAGAGTGGTTTCTTGGCAAGAGATGATCATGGTCCGAAGGTCTACTCGATGGCTGGAAAAAAAATTCAAAATGGCGGAATTTCTTTTTATAATATTTTTGATGCCAGATGTATGAAGTCTGCATCTCTATGGTCTATAACTCAATGTCGGTAGTATACCGGCAGTGGATGCTTTACATCATCGTGGGACCGATACGAGCACTTTCATAAAAGCACAAAAATAGAAGAAAAATAACAAAGTAAGTATACACCTTTTAGAACAAATTGTGGCAAAAACGGCAGGCCCCATTGTTTTTTTGATGTACTATTTATTGGAATAAAATAATAACGTCACTTCTCTTCTCTCTTGTAGTTGATAGTATTTTAAAAACCGGACAAGTCAGGCTCACGCACCGAGGGTTCCGTACCACAGTCGTATTTTTTCGTCATTTTGCACGATAAATCAAAAACTATTGTGCATAAAAATAAATAAAAATCTATTTTAGAATGTACAGGTAAAGCCCTTTCACATGATGTACGCCACTTGGTATCTTACTTTAAAGTAAAATTTAAAAATTGAAAATACTAATTTTTTTTCCATAAACCACAAAATCACGGTTTTCAGATTTTCCCCTCATGTCTGCTAAGCCACCTACCTGCCAAATTCATGATTCTAGGTAAACGGGAAGTACCCTGTAGGTTTCTTGACAGACAGACAGACAGACAGACAGACGGATGGACGGAATTTGGGAACTAAATCTTAGTCATCATCATAGACGTCTCGTCTATAATCACTGGTGTGTTAATCTGTCAACACGAGGACCACAAATTATATTATTTAGATACAAAGTGTCAATTTTAATTCTCTTCAATTCGGCTCAAAAAAAGACTATAATTTTGTATGTCAGAGCATATATAGCGTACAATGTAAATATTATTCCTATCTATGATTCCAATTGCATGTCGTGTTACAATAGTCGTATCGTCGATAGAAAACGGTCGATCACGTCGTTCACGTTCGCGTTTAAACTTTTATGGACCTCACACGTCAATCACTGCCAGGTTTGAACAGAGGTCTTGCTCATTCTTTATTAACATGCAATCTATTCATTGCATTCCTGGCTGACCTTTGTGAAGCACATTTAAATGTTAAAGGTAAGTTTTTAGCTGGTACAGTTTGCTGTGCTTTGATTAGCAGTTGAAAGCACTATTACCATAGAATACTTAATAGTGCCGCGGTGATAGCCTAGTGGCTAAGACGTCGGCCTTCTATTCGGGAGGTCGGAGGTTCGATCCTGAACACGCTCATCTAACTTATCGGAGTTAGATGCATTTAACGTAGTTAAATATAATTAGTTTTAACGTTTAAGGAAAACATCGTGAAGAAACCTGTCATCATCATCATCATCAACCAATAGACGTCCACTGCTGGTCATAGGTCTCTTGTAGGGACTTCCACACGCCACGGTCTTGCCGCCTGGATCTAGCGGCTCCCTGCGACTCTTCTGATGTCGTCCGTCCACCTAGTGGGAGGTCTTCCAACGCTGCGTCTTCCGGTGCGAGGTCGCCATTCCAGCACCTTGGGACCCCAACGTCAATCGGTTGTACGAACTGTGTTTTTTTTTTTTTTTTTTTATAACAAGCGTAGGTACACCAGGTGTGCCCTGCCCATTGCCATTTCAGCTTCGCAACCCGTTGAGCTATGTCGGTTATTCTAGTTCTCCTACGGATCTCCTCATTTCTGATTTGATCTCGTAGAGAAACTCCAAGCATAGCTATCTCCATCGCCCGCTGAGTGACTCTGAGCTTTCTTATGAGGCCCATAGTTAGCGACCATGTCTCGGATCCATATGTCATCACTGGCAACACGCACTGTTCGAAGACTTTGGTCTTCAAGCACTGAGGAATTTTGGACAAGAAGACATCTCGAAGCTTCCTGAACGCTACCCAACCGAGTTGGATTCGGCGAAGAAACCTGTAGTGGCTTTAAAAAAATTAGGTTCTGTATCACCGCCATGACCTAAAATAAGGCAGTCTCTATTCTGTGGTTATCTAAGTATATAATAAAAAAGGAAAAGCTTACTGACTGATCTATCAACGCGAAGCTCAAACTACTGGACGGATCGGGTTGAAATTTGCTATTATGACCTAGACATCTGCTTAGAAAATTAATTTTTTTGAAAATTCACCTCCTAAGGGTGTAAAATAGGGGTTTGAAATATGTGTAGTCCACGCGGACGAAGTTGTGGGAATAAGCTAGTCACTGATAATTATTATATCTATTACCAACTGGTGGAGAAACAGCCTTAAGCTAGCTTTTATCCTCAAAATTGATAGTTCAATACCAACGTAGTATATTATTATGCATAGAAGTAATTTTTCAACAAACCTTTATTTTGGCAGAAGTTATTGTTAGAATAAAGCGGGGCGATCGCTCTTCAAATCAAAATCATATGGAAATCAGGATATATTATGTTCATAAGAAGATTTCATCTCAAATATTATGACTAGTCATTTTTTTGAAATACATCGCGTTATATGGTTGTTTTGAATTCAAACAGGACGCGGCAGAAAGTAATAGAGAGATAGCAGATTTGTAGAGCATTGTCTCTGTTGTTAAAACTGACAAAACGTCCTATAGGTATGAGTGACAGAGACAACACTCTACAAAGCCGAAATGTCATTCTAAAGGCTGATGTACCTACATTACTTTCTGCCAAGTCTGAGAGACTTGTGCACAGTAGTAGGCCGTTGATAATGGTGGCACCAAAATCTGTCCTGCCACACTCAAATCCATCAATCAGGTTCGCATTAGCATTGCATTGAATCAGTTTCGCCGACCAGATTTAATATTCGTGACTGTATCACCGTAACGTACACCTGATTGCATCTGCGAACGGGCGATAATGTTTCTATGCATGTGATATGAGCTAATCTCACTCCGATAACATTACTAATATATTATCTTGATGATGAAATGCAATGCTAAACTTAGACAAAGGTCCGGGGGGGGGGGGGGGGGGCACACCAGCACGTCCCCACGCTGCCCGCACCGGGTTAGCGCGGGGGCAGTGCTGGTGCCCGGGGTTTTCCCTCCCCGATTGCCATGTGCGGGATAACGCGGGTGTCTTGCGGGTGTGCGGTCGTCCTCCGCGCTTCATACCCCGTTTGCCATCTCGACCTGTCGCGTACCTACGCTATCCTTTGTGGATATAAACAATGAAAGTGAGGCATCCTCCAAGCCTTCCCACAAACTATATCCATTGAAACTACATCACAACTATCAGCGCCCCGCTATTTCAAGTTGGAACGAACTCTACCGCCAGCCATTACAGTTTTATCCCCCTCCCCTGGGTGGTGTTGGATTTCATAACTTTGATAACACTATCATAAGCTATTACAACTTGCGTTTTCATCAAAACGTGGGTATATTAAAAAGAGCAATTCGAAAAGGCATGAAATGCATCGTTTTTGCCCAAATTTGTTTAATGTTTAGTCCATGCCAGGTTATGGACTAAAAATCTAAATAAATAAAAGGAAAAGGTGACTGACTGACTGACTGATCTATCAACGCACAGCTCAAACTACTGGTCGGATCGGGCTGAAATTTGGCATGCAAAAAGCTATTATGACGTAGGCATCCGCTAATATAGGATTTTCTTAAACTCTACTTCTAAAGGGGTGAAATAGGGGTTTAAATCTGTGAATTCCACGCGGACGAAGTTGCGAAATAAGCTAGTCTTCCCATTATGTCGTTATATTTTTATATGCTGCGATGTCAAGAAATCTTCCCGTCCTGTCCGGCACGAGAAAAACGACGTTACCGTTACGTACGTCCGAAAGGAAGATGAACTTCACATTATACTTATTCATGAAAAAATCTCTCACAAAGAAAAACGTAACTTATTTTCTAAGAAATAGCAGTAAGGACATAATATCGTCATATCTTACATTTTCTTTTCCTCCATAAATTAAATTTCAGGTAAAACAAATAGCACGCGTCCTCAATAAATATGGGAATGTCTCCAGTGATACGAAGACCTGCCCGTCACACGCATATACCTGTGCTCCAGAGAAAATAGTTTTAGGGTTCCTCAAAACCCTCAAAAAATATATGGTCTGCAAAAAATGTGAAGAAAAGTGTGAAATTATAGTTTTTTCTCTTTCAAAACATGTTTTTATGAGTAGCGCACTAAAAATAATGAAAGAAAGAATATACATTTATTTGAAAGCAAGTTCTAGAAACTATTAGGTATCTATGTCTGTGGTTTGCCAGATTTCCAAAAAACTAACTAGTTTCAAAGTTATATGGAGAGTTTCTTCGTTTGAACTTTGAAACCGAATATTTTAACAGGAATTCGGAAAACCACAGGCAATCGACGTATGAAGCGAGTCGTGCAGGAGGGTGCAAAGAATTGCTACCTCCTTCACATCCTTTTTTCCACGCACATGCAAACTGTGGAATCAACTCGCTTAGGCGGTGTTCCAATTAGATTACAACATGGGGTTATTCAAGGGGCGGACCAACAAATTGCTGAAAGGCCAGCAATGCATAGGTGGTTCCTTTGGTACTGCAAATTTTCATGGGTAGCGGTAATCACTTAACATCAGGTGACCCACCTTCTCGCCATTTTTATAAAAAAAGATAGCTTCCAGGTAATAGACACGGGGAGTGTGTCCTCCGTAACGTCCGATAAAAAAGTCCTCGAGTCCAGAGGCGCACATTTGTGTTCCTGGTGAGCCTCAGATGGTGTGTAAGTAAAAAAGATTTTTATTTTATTTTATTCTAAAAAATCAAAGAGTTCCCACGGGATTTTTAAGACCTAAATCCACTCAGACGAAGTCGCCGGCATCAGTTAGTTCAAAATAATAAAAACTACGGAACCCGCAATGCAGCAAGCCGACTCTGTTTTATGTGGAACAATTATTACGCGCGTTATTCAGAAGAGTTTTCTATGAAACATGATATAAAATCAATGAACACTTGTTACATGATATACGGGTATTGTGACTATTAAACTGTCCTATTTATTTTGTACGGGAAAATAATAACCGGTTTCGTATTCGTAGTTTTGCTTGAACCATCGAATGCAGAATAGAAATAGAAGTGGCAACGGAATATGAGCTGGTCACCGCGTAGCTTAGATCTCTAGTAAAATATCAATGGAATGGAAACTTCCGTTATGTGTAGTTTGACTGTGGCGAGGAGTATTAACAGTAGAGTACCTACATAATCCAGCGCTGTTCCACTCACTCATACTTACTGGGAATTACTTTTAGACTGTTATATAATATCTCTATCAGTTTGTCGCTTGTTTGAGGAATTTGGACGTCGGCTTTTAATTTTTTCTGGGCTATTTTTTACTTATCGAAAATGTTACAATAATAACATAAAGCCAGCCTTATCTAATTATTGTCAAAATCTACTTGTAATAGAGAATCAAAATATATTATTTGTTTCTCTAATAAATGTATTCTATACTATTTCTATTACTTTTTAGAATTCTGTGGCTCAAACGACACGATGCTCACACACACATTGTACAAACTTCCTGAACAAAATGCTAAAATTAAATGTTTATGGTGACTTGTTGTTCTATTTCCATGTTATTTTATTTGCGTAGAGAAAATTGTTGGGAAAAAGTTCTGTGATTTCTGCATTTTAAGTCCCCACATATCACAATCATAGCTCAACGAGTTGCGAAGCTGAAGTGGCACATAGTTCGTAAAACCGATACACGTTGGGGTCCCAAGGTGCTGGAATGGTGACCTCCTCCGGAAGACACTTTGCGGCTTTCTGTAGCTATAAGCGTGCGTTCACACCTAACGTTTGTCAGCCGCTGACTGTGAGTGAGCGTTACGCAGATTTCCCTTACAAAATGTTAAATTTTTCGATTACACCAAATTTACAATAAATGCTAATACGCAAAACGTTATCGCTGAATATTGGCGACTGAATTTATTATTATACAAGCATATGCTCGCGACTTCGTCCGCGTGGACGACAAATTTCAAACCCCTATTTCATCCCCTTAGGGGTTGAATTTTCAAAAATCCTTTCTTAGCGGATGCCTACGTTATAATAGCTATCTACATGCCAAATTTCAGCCCGATCTATCCCGTAGTTTGAGCTGTGCGTTGATAGATCAGTCAGTCAATCAGTCAGTCAGTCAGTCAGTCAGTCACCATTTCCTTTTATACTCGTATATTTAGACTACGCTTTTATGTGTCAGGAATGCAGCATATGTAGCTACAGCATATTGTCAGAATAGTGTGTAGTTGTGTGAACCAAACACGCATCTGTCTTCACGTCTTCGCGTTCACACTGGTCACTGGGGCTCACAGTGAGCCCTACTCACAATCGGCGGTTTCATTAAATTTATAGACTAGCGCTTGGCTGCAATCAGACCTAGTGACAAGTGATGATTCAGCCTAAGATGGAGTGCGCTTGCCTAGCTGCCTAATCACTCTTGACATGAAGGTACCCATATTATAATTATTAGAGGGGAAAACTGATGCTGGAATGGTGTTTCAAATCGCTTCGAATAAGAAATGAGGAGGCAAATCACTTCGTACGTATCCGTGGAATTTTGACTATATACGGGTGCAGACCTTGGCGATGCCTTGTGATAGTAGAAAGGTGAAGGAGTAACCAGGACGAAAAGTTCTGTCCTTTAAAATTACCACTCTATAGTTAGTAAAACGTTAAAGTTTAGTAGTTCTGTACACTTTTCAAAAATGTTACGTGTCTAAAAATCTAACTAACGCATTTTCGTACGAGCGAAGTCGAAAGCTTTTCCTTAACGCATAAAATAAGTCGTACCGCTTAAAAACATCATTCATGTACGCGAGAATTTATCATAAAAATTCAAATATTTCCACATTTTCGCCATTTTCTTCGCAAGGATAAGAAAATCCTTTGCCTCGCAATGCATAATCCCCCGACTAACAGCAAATCTGGGGCAATGGCCTAGAAAATTCAATTACGGCGGTCGCGACTCACGCATTCTAATGTACGTTGCCGTCGCCTGTTACAAAATCTAATCAAAGTTTATGGTTAGCTTTGAGGTTTTTGCCGCTTTACCTTTGGTATACGGTCAGGTTTTGAACACAAGCGTAGCGGTTTGCTATCGCCAAGATACTGTGAAACCGTTCTATAGTGTAATAAACACCTAAATAAAACGCCCAAATAAATACGTAATATACTATATTAATTCAATATGACACTTATACTCTTTTTTCCATTCCTATAGTACAACTTTTACACTCAACCCTTTTTACGGTGTCTATCGTCGGACGCCATGTTTTTTTCCATCTCACATCTTTGGATTTTAACATTTTGATCTAATAGATTCTTTCTTTCTGCTTTTACTTCACATAATTTGACTATTCCAAAACAATCATCTTTTAAAAAAAATTAAATACTGAGCAAAGGCAATGTAGCTTACATTAGTAATGCATACTTAAAGTTTTCCTGTAATCGATCAATCTTTTCACAATCAATCATTATAAAATTTTAATTATTAAATATCTTTTCCTAGTTTTTTTAACGACTGCGAAGAAAGTTACTAAAACTTACTAAAGGGGTTCAAAAACTATGGGCATGGCATAAAATTGTAAATTGGATTATTGAAAAGAGCAACCTCCAATTTTCCTGCTGGTTCTTAGCGGTAGGAAAGGTATTCCGAGTGGTAGATGCATTTGGCGATCCAAAAGTAGGTACTTGTAAAAGTTTTTTTGAATAAAAAATATTTAAGCTGCGTAATAAGTCAAGTCAATAATTATTAGTCAAGTCAATAAAAAAAATTAAAAAAAATTAGGTAAATAAATTAATAATTGAGAAAGCATGAAATATTTTTAATCACTTTTCATTGTAAAGTTGTTTGCAAGCGTATTTTTATAGGCTTAAACTTCAGCATCACATTCCAAAAATTCAGATTAATATACACATGAAAACAAAAGTAGAATTTATCAGTATGTACGACTTTTTAGATTTGTAGCCTCAGATTTCTGATGAATGCTCTTCTCAATTTAAATCAGAATAAAATTGTGAAGTTCATTTCGACAAACACAAAATTACAAAATTGATTTAGCTTTGATTGAATTAAAGTCAGAATACTTTTAGGAACAACTAGAAAAAAAACACAAGTTCAAAAGTCAATCTGCTCGCTACTCTTATGCACTAAGGTCTAAATGTTAGACTTTATGCTAAATCACTGAGCCCAATATACCTTTGAATTACATTTATTGTCCAACTTAAAATATACAAGGTGTTCCGTTCCGACTCAATCCAGTTACGAGCACTCACGTGACGCGGCCAATTTGATTTTGTACGTTTTCGTAGTAAATTAAAATACTAAGGCTTCAAAATTAAATTTATATTGTAAAGGATTCAATCACGTTCTATACCCACTTGTCCTTGAATATTCTTGGTATTTATATTTACAGGGTTTCGGTTTAAAGAATTTATTCTCAAAAAGAACATACTGTTCACTTACATTAAGATTAATTATATTATATACATTTTAGTAATTACTAACACAGATGCATGCATTACAAATTCAATTTTAAATTTTACTAGTTTGATTTTATTGATCACTACATGATGCCCGCGACTTCAATTCGTTCTTTAAAAATCCCGAAGGTATTTTCTCTCATTTTCCGGAGTAAAACTTAATTCCATGCAGATTTAAGTTTATCAAAATCAACCGAAAAAATCACGGCAGTGCTGTTGACGCAATACGCTACATAATTTTATTAAATATATCATTCTATATATATGTGTACATAAATATGCTATATACGGCTGTTTTTATTTTAATTTCATTTTTTGATTAGGCTTATTTAGTTTTATCAAATAGTTTTGTAAGTTTCTAATAGATTAGTTGTATATTTAGATATAATATACTTAAATTTGTATAACGTGAACTCGCCATCCTTACATAAACTTCTACAGTTTCTAGAGGACGGCGATCTGTGTATTTTAAATGTACCTACGCAATTGAATGTTTTGTTTTTTGTTTCTACGCTAGGCAAATACGAATACCTACTTACGCATTTTTCTTTCCATACCTTATCTAATAAAGAAACACGCAGTTTATAATATAGGGCAAAAATATACCAGAGTATTCAAACTATGCGGACACGCATTCCCCAGAAAGAACTAACCGGATAAACCATGTGATGTTCTAGCGTATCTTTCATTCAAAAACATCTCTTATGTTTGAGATACAGAGTTTAAATTTATTTCTAAGCGGATATTTTTCACTGATCACTGTACACTGTAGTAATTTGCGTGAAAGCTTCAACCGATTGCAGGATGTAAGTTGAAAGGAATAAAGATTAATATCGCTTGGTTGAAAGAGTATTCTTGAAGGAATATCGCTGGGGGGACTGTATATATAAAACATAGTTAATAAAAGAAGGTTGGGATCCGGTCAGGTCCGTTTTGGCAGAGAAATTATGGAATAAAAGGCGGCGGCCTGGAACTAAGAGATGTTTTCTTTTGGCAACCTTTTGATGCTTCCTTATCGTTTGTTAGCACGTTTCTTACGAGGAGCTAGTCTTACAATATAGTTTTTCTACCAAATTTTTTACCTAATAATGTTGTCCTCACTTCACGGGATATATTAAAGTGTAGAAATGTTTTTTTTTTTTCAAATATAGAAGCACTCTCTATTCCCTCATTCACATGATCCGATGAGACGACAATCTGAAACTTTCATCTGGTAGAACGCTTCGGTCATCGCTAGTGACCATCCTACCCGCAAAAGTCGTGCCGCCAAGAGATTTAGCATTCCAGTACGATGCTGCGTAGAAATATGGGGTATGGACTATAAGGTTTTATAAAACTGCCATATCATTCCACCCGCATTCTTAGACTGCATCATCACTTACTACCAGGTGAGATCGCAGGATAACGTGTAATGGAATAATAAAAAGACGGTTTTACCTGTTCTTCGAGGGATAGGGTAACACGCTGTTGACTTCCTAACTCCGAGCAAGGACTAAGAATTTCTTGATAGAAAACTCCAATACCTAATTATATTTTTGGCCCGATCCGGACATCGAACTCAAAATCCGAAGTCAGAAATGCTAACCACTGGTGAGTAGACCAATGAGGCAGTTTTTAGGCATTTACCATTATGTAATTAGAACAGACATTCGCGTAGGTATCAAGTATTAAGTAGAGATAAGTACAGGGCTACGTTTACGAAAATAAATTCAAAGAAGGTCGACTTTCTTAGGGATCTATTTTTGAAACACTTTTATATAGCTCTTCTTCGCCTAACCTACAGCTCAATTATAGAGTAACTGTTGTACGCGACAGATCGAGATAACAATCGGGATCTGGAAGTCCCAATGCCCGCAGAGCCCCCGGACTAACCCAGTGTCAAATGGTGCGGGTGACGTGCGGGGCGTCCCTCCGCCTAATGCCCCGATTGCCATATCGACCTGTCACGTACAATAGCTGAATATGTCCGCGACTTTGTCCGCGTGGATTTAGGTTTTCAAAAATCCCGTGGAAACTCTTCAATTTTCTGGAATAAAAAGTAACCTACCTATGTCTTAATCCAGGGTATAATCTATCTCCATTCCAAATTTCAGTCAAAAATATAATAATAGTCAAAAAAAAGTAGTTTTTGCGTGAAAGAGGAATAAACATAGGTAGATATACACACAAAATTTCGCCGTTATAATATTAGGGTGATGAGAAGACATACAATAATGACCTGTACCCGTAGTACAAGATTTTACGTCTCACCAAACCAAACCAAATTCGAGAGTCGAAATACTTCCGCGTTTCAGCAAACTGGATCTTAAATGCCTGCTCTTAAATGGTACTGCTATTTAAAATGGTATGCTGTTAATTTTTTTAAAATAGAAAATATTATAATAAAACCTTAAACTAGCCTTATCTAATTACTATATTATGCCCAAATCATGCCCGCGTGGAATGGTGCCAAGAATACTGGCTGCATTTCCACGCTGGACAACCAGGCTGATGCGCAAAACATGATCCAGCATGACCGTAGAACTACGTAGACCCGTATGCTCTACGCCGTAGAGCAAAGGGCGTAACCACGGAAAACATCGACGTAGCAGTACTCTACGTTGTGCTACGCCAATGTTCTATGTGGACGTTAGTGAGTATGATTATTTATGTGAATCACGGATCGCTATATTAGGATCACTATTCCTGATCCGCATAAAATATGGACTAAAATGAATATCGTGATCCATCAACACTACACTAGCCACTCAATTAAGTACAATATCATGATCTGGAATTGCGATTAAAATATACTGTAAAATATGAGCGCAATACGGAGTTTTTTCGTAGCGCGCTCTGAACAACCGTAGTTCTAATTTGAATATTAACTAATCGAACACACAAAATTTTGGTACACACGTTCTTAAAAATTAATATCTGTGTTTATGTTTTTTCAGATTTTTGTAAAAATGTGTAGTTTTAAAGTTGCATATGTTTGAAGATTTGTTAACAAAACTTTGACAAATAAAAACATCAAATTAATCGAGGTATGTACCCGATATCTACATTAAAATATGTCGTTAATCCACGAAATAAGCTTAAAATTATTAGTTGATTGGTAAATATTCAAATGAGGAACAAATCACCATTGTATGGAATACGCTGAGGAGTGCGCTAGGAAAAATTCTCATAAAATATAATAAAAATGCGTTTAACTCCCTCCAAATCAATAACTTCCTCGCTTAGTGCAATAAATTTAAAAAGTCGTAAACCTCGTTTATTATAATAAATGTGAACAATTTATTCCACAAACCGTTGCCTCGGGGACAAGTTAGTTAAAAATAAATCATAGCGAGTTTAACAAGCACCCGGAAGAAATTAAAAATTATTATTTTGCTCAACCTTTATTAGTTGGCCAGTGTTTATAGTGTGATAATCAACTAAGTCACGCGATACGGTAAGCAGTTACTCTAAACTACCTACTAACTAATCGTAATTAACTATAGTTTTAGTGCCTCAATGGTAACATTTGAATACATAAGCAAACAAAACTCTCCTTGCATTATTTTGTTATTTGAAATTCAATAAGCTCGTCATCATACTCACAAGATCTTTGTAAAATTTATCTACACCAACAACTTCCATACAAATCTAAATATATAAGGACAAAACAAGGTGACTGACTGACTGACTGACTGAGTGATCTATAGACGCACAGCTCAAATTACAGGATGGATCGGGCTGAAATTTGGCATGCAGATAGCTATTATGACGTAGGTTTTTTAAAAATTGAACCCCTAAGGGAATGAAATAGGGGTTTGAAATTTGTGTAGTCCATGCGGACGAAGTCGCGAGTATAAGCTAGTATGACTAAAATATACAAATTTTCTGCAGTATGGTTGTCCATTACAGATGCACTTATAAGAGAAAATATCCTAATATGATCATGCTCAATACATCGCCGCCGGCTCACTACAGAGCACGGGTCTCCTCTCACAGTGGGAAGGGTTGTGGCTATAATCTACCTCGCTGGCCAAGTGCGGATTGGCAGACTTCACACACCTTTATGGAGAACTCTCAGGCATGCAGGTTTCTTCACGATGTGTTCCTTCACCGTTAAAACAAGTTATATTTTAATTACTTAAAAACGCACATAACTACGTGAAGTTAGAGGTGTCAGTATATTAAATACAGAAAATTGTCATTTTTATCCCACTTGTTACAACTAAAAATGTATATTACAGTTTAGTAAAACTTGAATTTCAGATACGATATTGCGAATTCAGGTTTATTTTATTACGAAAAGGCTTATCTCTAGACACGCGGCGAGTTCAAAGCAGCTAGACTGTGTTGCGAAAAGGCTTATCCAAGCTATTTGCATATAAGCCCAAATTACCTGCACTATTATGAGGCTGAACTCATTTTGAACTTGAGTTACGATAATCATATATTTCGAAGTGTTCTAATAATACTTAAACACACGATGTCTAAAAGTAATGCTATCCTACTCATAACATTCCCTGTGGAAAGCATTATTGTTTTTAGATCTGCCAATTTTTTACAACCGAACACTATAGGCACCACTTTTATACGAAAGGTAAGACTCTTGAATTTCTCTTTTTTTAACCATTCATTTATAGCACAGTTATTTTCTATATAAAAATTAATACTTGTCACTTTTTGTTAGCTTTGCGTTCTTACATCATTCATTTAATTCAATTGATGAACCTCTGCTACTATTTAAATAAATAGTGACTCTTCTAACTACGCAATAAAGTGTAATTCAGCTAGCACAGCACCGCGAGCTAATTTTTACGAACGTCCTTTTTTCTCTCGCGTAATCTCTTATCTCTCTATATTTAACCGACTTCCAAAAAGGAGGTGGTTCTCAATTCATTCAAAAACATTTTGGATCAACATTTTGACAATGTAGACAATAATGTAGAACATTTTGCAACTTGGTCCAGAAGGACCAAATTGCAAAATGTTCTACATTGCTGCTTCACATAGTGATATTAAAATATTTTTTTAAAGAAAACCTTCAATGGATTAAAAATTAATGTAAAATGAGCTCGGTGGCTATTATTCTGTGTTAATCTCTGCGAATCACCCCGCTGGAATTGAGTGTGTATCTATCTTAATGTAAACGCTGAATATTATGATTACGACAGGGATTTCAATTGTCAAGGTGACGTCACTGGAGAGACGTGCAATTTGACGTATTAAAGCTAAGATTATCTCCCTTATAATTAATTGCTGCTGGCATATGGCAAGGCTTTGGTATATCATGATACGATGGATGTCATACAATTCATACATATTGTATGAGAGATTCAATATTACAGTGATGTTTAAATTTTTAACAAGCTTTGATGGGGTTATTAGTCATGGATTAGTTAATTTATAATTAATTACAAACCTAGTACCTAGTTAATAGTACATGTTTATGTATCATCATCAACATAATTCAAAGTATTGGTATGTAAAAAGCTAGCAGACAGACAGACAAACACAATTTCACATTTATATTATATTAAGTAGTATGGATTTATAGATAACGCCCACATCAGAAACATACATTTGAGATTACAAAATTGAGTATACACGTCTTCATCATGATCAACCCATAACCGGCTCACTACAGAGAACGGGTCTCCTCTCAGAGGGAGCAGGGTTTGGCCATAGTCTACCACGCTGGCCATATGCGGATTGGTAGACTTCACACACCTTTAAGAACATTATGGAGAACTCTCAGGCATGCAGGTTTCCTCACGATGTTTCCCTTCACCGTTAAAGCAAGTGATATTTAATTAATTAAAACACACATAACTCTGAAAAGTTAGAGGTGCGTGCCCGGGATCGAACCCTCGACCTCCGATTAGAAGGCGGACGTCCTAACCACTAGGCTAGCACAGCTTTAAGAGTATACACTAATACCTTAAAAAATAAATTCTCTTAAAATATATAAGCGAAATATAAACTAGATGAAAGCGGCAAATGTTTTCTCTTTTGTAACAATGGATTTTTAATTCCCACATGTTACGCCGAGCACGTTGAAGGGATTACGGCGTCTGCGTGCTATCAATTACAAGGAAATTAATCTAAGCTTTAATATTATGTCAGCTGGCGCTGATCTACTGCGCTAATATAAGTCCAGCAAATTGATAAAATGAGCGTGGCCGCCGTGGTCTACAATTTCGTGTGCAGAGCTCTCAACGATTACTGGGTGGGGCCGGACATAAGCATTAGACATGATTTTCGTCTTACTCGTGTTCATTTTTAGGCCCACCTGCTGAGAAGCTCTGCTAAGGTTTTGTATTGAGCATTGTATTGAAGTCTTCCAGAGTCTCTGCAATAACGACTATGTCATCGGCAAATCGAAGGTGAGTGATGTAGGTACTCGCCGTTGATGTTAATGCCAAGTCCGTTCCAATCCAGAAGCTTAAAGATGTCCTCCAAAGCTGCGGTAAAGAGCTTCGGGGAGATTACGTCTCCCTGTCGAACTCCCCGGTGCAATTGGATTGGTCTCGTAGTCTGGTCCTGTATACGGTCTGACATGGTGGCGTTTTCATACAAGCACTTCAGCGCTACACCACTATTAGATAAGTAGAAATAGAAAGATTTTCAACTCACATTTTTACAACTGCTTCTGAAATAAATTACAAACATAAATTATTTACAACAAAATTTAGCTCTGCAATATATAAAAAAAATATTTCATAACTGCACTCGATAAACGTATAGAATAATTATATCTTACATGTTATATTTTTCAGCTTAATTACAAAAGTGCATCGATCACTCAATATTGTGGGAGTGCACTCGTGTAACTAGAAGTTGCAATACGCGCAATCCGATGGATTGAACTTTACAATTTGCAGTAATCAAGCCGACGTGCACTGCGTTTGTAAGAAGTTTATTTGTATGAAATCCTTTGTTGGCTTGAAGTATATCGTGTTTTTGAATTTGAACATTCGCATGGTTCACTGCGGAATAAGTCATTGAACTAAGGTTGTCACACTTTCTTCACTAAAATCGCGGGTATCAGTTAGTTATTTACTAAGACAAAGGGTTCGAATTTCTTGGGTCAAAATATCGACAAAAAACCATCAAATTAATCGTGGTATATGTACCCGTTATCTACATTTAAATACATCGTGTTTTTTTTTTAAAATTAAAGGTTTGCATGGTTGGTTCAATGCGGAAAAATCAATGAACTAGGGTCGTCATTATTATAAAATTTGTTCAAGAAGACTAATGGCTGGAAATCCTGGATTATAGATTTAACATGACTGCTCAAAAAATGGAGGGTAATGTTTTTAGGTTTGTGTATGTGAGTTTCTTTATTCCACCACAGGTAACTTCTTCGTAACTAGATGTTGCGATACGCGCAATCCAATGGATTGAACTTTACAATTTGCAGTAATCAAGTCGACGTGCACTGCGTTTGTAAGAAGTTTATTTGTATGAAATCCTTTGTTGGCTTGAAGTTATATCGTGTTTTTGAATTTGAACGTTCGCATGGTTCACTGCGGAATAAGTCATTGAACTAGGGTTATTATATTCTCTGAAACGGTTATAGTCTAGTAGTTAACAAGATTCGGTGGGGATCAGGGCTTCGATCCCAGGCACGCAACTCAAACTTTTCGGGGTCATGTGCGTTTTAAAGTAATTAAATATTCGTGAGGAAGCCAGCATGCCTGATAATTTTCAATAATGTTCTCAAAGGTGTGCGAAGTCTGCCAATCCGCACATGGTCAGCGTGGTAGACTATGGCCAAACCCTTCTCAATCTGAGAGGAGACCCGTGCTCTGTAGTGAGCCGGCGATGGGTTGATCATGATATTAAAACAGAAAGGATTCGCACTTTAACAAAGCGGACAAAACGTTCGAGCAATTAAGTACTTTACCTTAATTAAATAGAGTTATTAACGGCGACAATACTAGCTGTTTACATTACAAAGTCGTTAAAGGGAATACTTGTCAAAGGAGCTATTTTACTCCTTAGCTTCCCCTAAAGTACTACAGACAGCCACCAGATAATACGATTATATTGTTATTATATTCTCTGAAACGGTTATAGTCTAGTAGTTAACAAGATCTGGTGGGGATCAGGACTTCGATCCCAGGCATGCAACTCTAACTTTTCGGAGTCATTTGCGTGTGTAAATAATTAAATATTCGTGAGGAAGCCAGTATGGCTGAGCATTTTCAATAATGTTCTCAAAGGTATGCGATGTCTGGCAATCCGTACTAGGCTATCGTGGTTTTTTTTAAAATTCATCATAGGTTAACCGCGATCACACCTGATGAGAAGTGATGATGCGGCCTAGTATTACTTACTTTAGTACTACTTGCATTAAAAAAATAAAGGAATATTCTAGTTGAGATTCTAATTGTTAGTCTAGCTAGGCTTAATAAAGACGCAGACAAAGAATTTTAATAATTAAGATTTTTCTTGTTTTAGATTTTTCATACTGAAAACTTTTCTTTAATTAAACAATAAACATTTTGTTAGAAATACACTTTAATGAATTTCTTAATCACAGAGTTGCATAAAGGGAGTCTGCTGCGCCTTCGACTTCCAACAAGATTCTCTCAGCTCTTCTTTTCAATTTTTTTTTGTTCTTTAAAAAACAAAGTTAGACATGTTAAATGACTCATATTCCCCTTTACTCTCCAACTAAGCGTCAAGCTTGTGCTAGGAGTAGGTACGACAATAGTGCAACGGGCGGGGTTTGAACGGGGTTTCAGTCCACTTCTTTACCCGTTGAGCTATTGAGGCTCTAATAATTACCGTTTATTAAGAACTGTGCGAAAATCTAAATATATATATATATATATATATACAAGGAAAAGCTGACTGATTGACTGACTAAAATTTGGCATGCAGATAACTAATATGACGTAGGTACATCAGGTAAGAAAGGATTTTTAAAAATTCAATCCCTAAAGGGGTGATTCAATGATTTTAAATTTGTGGAAAGTTTTGATCAATATCTCAAGAAGTTTTCACTTAGCAGTTGTATTAAGGGCCAGTTACAGGGCTATACTTCAGACGGCACGCAATTGTGAGGAGGTTCCACACTCTTGACCTCTGCTAATTGCTTGGGCTCTCAGGTTATAGCAAGCCTGACTGACTGACTTCTTATTATATGGTTTAGTTTATTTAGCTATTGGTATTTAGGTTTATTTTACACCACCTCCCATTGTTCATTTGTTCGTTTTTTCCCTAGCGTTAAGGTTGTCTGGAAGAGATCGCTATTTAGCGATAAGACCGCCTTTTTGTACCTACTTATTAAGATTTCTTTTTGTAACCTGTCATTTGTGTTTCTGTGGTGCAATAAAGTATATACATACATACATACTGACGGGCTGACTGATCTATCAACGCACAGCTCAAACTACTGGACGGATCAAGCTGAAATTTGCCATGCAGATAGCTATTATAACGTAGGTATCCGCTAAGAAAGGATTTTAAAAATTCAACCCCTAAGAGGGTGAAATAGGGGTTTCAAATTTGTGTAGTCCACGCGTACGAAGTCGCGAGCATAAGCTAGTATTAGATAAAATTTGGTCATTTTTGAAGTGAATAAAATAAAATAGCATTTGATTTTTTGAGTAGCATTAGTACTATTATATTTTCTGTGGTAGAAAGGTTCTACACCGACGAAGTCACGCGCAAAAGCTGATCGATTAGAAATTTAATGAATGATGCTTCTAACTTTGCGTGATATCCGCTACGCTTAACCACAGAATATATAATAGTACTAACGGCTTAACCACTCAAGAAAGTATAATACGTAACATAAATAAATTCATCACAGGTTCCCCCAACAAATTACAAAGCCCATCAGCACAACGACAGTTGTCAAAAGTTGTACAAAAAAGTGATAACACAAGTGTTGCCATTTACTGATGTGGGGGGAACTTCCTTACCTGTCATTCGTCGCCCGACCGTCGTGGCGAGCGGTTGTGTCTCTCGTGCAGTCCTTCAGTGTGATCGGAAATCGCGAGTGAACGTGTCGTGAGAGAATCGTGATTTATGTACTGACTTGGTGAACTCTACACGGAATACAAAACGTGAGAATTCCATGCTAATATCTTTTTCTTTTGTTTTGTATTTCTTTTCCGATGATTTGTTGTTTTATTTGGTAGTTGGGATTTGGTAAATCTTTGTTTTATATAACGGCTTTCAAGGACTTTCTTATACAACGTAGGTTTATTAGAAATTGTTGTTGCGTCTTTTTAAAAAAATTAATATTTGCAATGGCATTTTGTACTATAATGACATATTTTGCGCCCTTTGTAAAATATATTCTAAATCTTGTATCCCTGTTCTCCTGCAATAAATATTTCCATGTAAATTATAATAAAAATACATTTTTACTATATAATATTTTTTTTTAGTAAAACGTTATATAAATATAGTTGTTAGTTGAGTTAGAGCTTAGAATAATAATTCTTTTTACTCCATAATATTATTTGTTTTCAATTAGTTGAAGATTTCCGTGAAATATTTTGAAGCGGTTTTCTTTAAAAACATAATTATTAAAAAATACATTTGTTGTTTTGTTAAAATTCACGGTTTGCTCTACACAACGGGTTTTCTTGCTACAACGAATAACGGTCTGTTTTAATATAGAATTATTTATGTTGAAACAAGCGCGAGGGTTTGCGAATTTAATCAAAAGGGTAGACATCAACAAATTAATGAATTCAACGAGATTATCTATATCCCGGAAACAGATATCATCTACTTTGATGAAATAAATTTAATCGTAGACATTTTCGTAGCAGCTAGGAAGTTGCTACGTTATTAGAATATTCATGTAATAATTATCTTTTATGTAGCTACACTGCTACATATTTACTTTTTATGTAAAAATATTCATTTATTATAAATATAGATGAGATGAGTTTTCCGTCAGTTACAATTACGTTGTGTGTGTAAGTCTATATCTATTAATTATCTTTTCATGGCTTAGCAATTAAATTGGTTTTGATGAAATTAGACCGAGATAGGGTGCCCAATGAAGACGAATATATACAAAGCTCTTACACTTGACTTAAGAAGTCAAAGTCAAAGTCAAAGTCAAATGATTTATTCAAAATTGGTAATAAATAACTCTTATTGATGGTCTGGTATGGTGTTAGATTTGTAAGATATAGTGGTGATAATTATTACGCAAACTTAAAACTAAAGCTACGAGGGTTCCAAACGCGCCCAGGTCTGAGAAGTAACATAATATACTAAAAAATTCAAAATATCTGCCATGAAAAGTTCTTTTTCATCTTCTTCTAGTGCCTCTCTATTACTGAAGGTCAGCAGTCAGTTGTTTAAACTACTTACTCCTTGTCCATGGCCAGGCGGAACAGTTCTCCAACTGTTATTATGCCAGTCCACTCCCTGATGTTACTTAGCCATGACTTCTTCCCATCCCTCTTTTTCCAGCTATGAAAAGTTGAAAAAATTCAAAAGTGTTACAGTAAGACGGTACGGAATCCTTCATGTGCGAGTACGACTTGCAATTTTTTTTTGGTTGGACTGGTTTTTTTCTTAAAAGAGCCACAATTACTGGCCTGCATGAAATTGGCAAATACTTGGCGTTATGCTGAAATTATTAAGGCCTTACCGCTTTGGACAGCTTACAGCGGTCATCTTGTTAGTAATTTTCCGCTTAGTCACCCACAAAGGAGTTACCAACCAAATTCTGAATTAACACATTAATTTGAATAGTACATAGTACGAAACTTAGTAATTAATATTCTAAAAGCCAGAACCAGACTACTCTTTATTTGAGTTCTAAAACCCAAATTTGTATAGAGTATAAAATGATTATTGTAATATAATATTATTTTCTTAATTAAAATAAACTAAAAAGACGTGATAGCCTAGTAGTTAAGACGTCGGCCCCCTATTTGGGAGGATGGAGGTTCGATTCTGGGCAAGCACTTCTAACCTTCGGAGTTGTGCGTTTTATGCTGTTAAATATCACTTGTTTTAACGGTAAAGGAAAACATCGTGAGGAAACCTGCATGCTTAAGAGTTCTCCATTATATTCTTAAAGATCTGTAAAGTCTACCAATCCAAACTTGGCCAGCGTGGCAGACTCTGGGCTTAGTCTGAGAGAATACCTGTGATCAGTAGTGGGCCAGCGATGGCTTGGTCACAATGGATTACAATAATACGCTGTAATAATTTGTTTTATTTACGTAGTAAATCTAAGCTGTGATAGCCTAGTGATTAGGACGTCCGCCTTCTAATCGGAGGTCGGGGGTTCGATCCCCTAACTTTTCGGAGTTATGTGCGTTTTAATTAATTAAATATCATTTGCTTTAACGGTGAAGGAAAACATCGTGAGGAAACCTGCATGCCTGAGAGTTCTCCATAATGTTCTCAAAGGTGTGTGAAGTCTACCAATCTGCACATGGCCAGCGTCGTAGACTATGGCCAAAACCCTTCTCACTCTGAGAGGAGACCCGCGCTCTGTAGTGAGCCGGTGATGGGTTGATCATGATGATGATGAAATCTACGGTAAGTAATTATTTTACCCTTTACTAAACTTAAGCTTTAAGTTACAACAATTAAAACTGAATTAATGTTTTACACTTTATGTGGTGTAGGTGCCTATTATGAATATTATGTTAGTTAGTAAGGTGAATTTCGGTCTCCTCTTAGGGGATTCTGGAGTTTGATCCCGGGCACAACTTGCAACTCTAACTTATCGGAGTTATGGGGTTTTAAACAATTAAACACTTGCTTGCTTCTCTGAATGAGAATAGCATAGGTTATAGTCCACCACACTGGCCCGGTGTTGAACGACAGACTTCATATTATACCTTTGAGAACTTTCAGGCATACAGGTTTGTTGGTTTTCCTTTGCGGTTAGAGCAAAAGATAATTAATTTCTTAAATATTTAATGTCCTATAGTCATGTGACATTATATTACTTATTTCTTTTTGCTTATTTAATTTATATGATTTTTTTTCAACACTATACTTAATGAACTTTCATGTCTTGGTAAACTATATTAATTGTAAAAATATTACTTTTAAAATGTTGCACGCTATTTTTAAAAATAATCATATTGTCCAATCATCGATTCTGTTAACTGTTTATGATTAGAAGAGCCGACACATTTATAAATTAACTAGCTTATGCCCGTGACTTCATCCACGTGGACTACTCAAATTTCAACCACCTAATTTACCACTTTAGGGGTTGAATTTTCAAAAATCCTTTCTTAACGGATGTCTACGTCATAATAGCTATCTGCATGCCTTTCAGCCCGATCCGTCCAGTAGTTTGAGCTGTGCATTGATAGATCAGTCAGTCAGTAAGTCACATTTTCCTTGGCTGGCTGAAAGGCACACGGCCAACAGGGAGACAGAAGAGGTTTTAGACGGTAAGATTCTGGCACTACCCTTTGGGTGTCCATGAAAATTTCCCCTTCTGTATAAATAAATTAAAAAGTCACCTTTTCTTTTCATATATTTAGAAGTACCTGTATTTAATCAAAATATCTTGAAATGTTTCTATAGAATTATTGAATACATTAAACAAGTGTTCCTAGGAGTTTCACTAAAAGACTTTAATCTGATCTCTTTGAAAAGCAAATTTGGCCATCTTGTTAGTCAGTTTGCGCCGCGTCCCGTCTTAAAGGATTTGTCGGTTCTCGCCTATTTCCAAGCCTGAATTAACATTTTAAATTGATAAAACCGATGTAGGATCTAAACTCGAGGAACTATTATTATAAAAAATTTCAGTTTGTCTTTGCGTTATCACAACGCAGAGGTCACTAATTTCATTACGGTATGCAGTTGCATTATGTGAGTTTCTAGAATAATGTTCTCAAAGGTGTGTGAAGTCTGCCAATCCGCACTTGGCCAGCGTGGTAGACTAATAGTTAAACAGCGAAGATAATGATGATGATACATAACAAACTTATTCGAATCTTACGTGGCCCCGGAGCAGTGGCGTGCAGGTCATAAAGGCATAAATGCAGTGCTTACCCCAGTTGTAATGGCTCAATGCATATTTTCATTATGACCAACCAGTAAAACAGGTTTTCACCTAACTAATGCCTACCCTGGCACCAAACTCTGTGCACGCCACTGCCCCGGAGCTAGTTACTCCAAATATTTGTCAATAATAAAAATATTACTACATAAATATAACGCATTACAAATATTCAGTATTGCCTCATAAAACAAATATAACTCGTAAACATGCCGCCAATAAATATTGTACAATACCTATCCGTATTTATGTGAACATGAGATATAGCTAAATGGAATTTTAATTTCGCTGTATTGCTGGATATTAGCGAGTCTCCAGGAATACGGCTAAAATCGGATGATATTTCTTACTGCAGTAAAGAAATAATATCCAGCGAAATGTACCTTAAACTTACAAAATCACTTCTTGTAAGTATTATATATGCGAAAGTGTGTTCGTTTGTTTTTAGGGTTCCGTACCTTAGGATTCCTTCGCCAACTGAATACAGTGAAGTTAATTTATAATAGGTAATCTCGCCAACAAACTGATGTACAGTTTGGCAAGATATAAATTGTTATCTTGCGTGTTAATGAATAAATTAAAAAAAAAAAGGAAAACGGAAACCTTATACGATCACTTTGTTGTCCGTCTGTCTGTCGGTCTGTCAAGAAACCTAAAGGGTACTTCCTGTTGACCTTCAATCATGAAATTTGGCAAGTAGGTAGGTCTTATAGCAGACATTAGGGGAAAAATCTGAAAACTGTATATTTGTGGGTACATCACACAAAAAAAAAATTGTGGTCATGAAATAATAATTAGGTGTTTTCAATTTTCGAAGTAAGATAGCTATATCAAGTGGGGTACCATAATTAAAAGGGCTTCACTTGTGCATTCTAAAAAAGATTTTTATTTATTTTTATGCATCACAGTTTTGAATTCTCGTGCAAAATGTCGTAAAAATACGACTGTAGTACGGATTCTTCAGTGCGCGAGTCTAACAAATAGATGGACAAACAGACGGCACAAAACTATAAGAGTTTCTTGTTTTATTACGGACCCCTGCAAAAGCTCTAGAAATAGGAGCTTTTTCCCGTTTATTCAACTTAACCTACATACGAATCAATTAATGGAAAACAATTTCACTGCTCTTACGTGTATACAACGACGCAAAAATATTTTGAATAGGAAAAAATGTTATTTTTATTTATTTAATTAGGAACACTAATATTCAATCGATAATACGTATATGTAGGTATTGTAGGTATTGTAGGTATTGTAGGTATTGTAGGTATTGTAGGTATTGTAGGTATTGTAGGTATACGCAACGTCTGCAATTATTGCGCGAAGTAAACTTAGTGGTGCCAGCTTTCAATTACGTCTTTAGCGTAGTGGTCTGAGAGATTATCTTCCAGTTAACCTTTGGTAATACTGCAGTGGCGTGCACAGGGTTCGAAGCCAGGGTAGGCATTAGTTAGGTAGGAACCTGTTTACTGGCAGGTCATAATGAAAAATATGCATTAAGCTATACAACTGGGGTAAGCAGTGCATTTATGCCTTTATGACCTGCACGCCACTGGGTAATAGGTTATTGGTATAGGCAAAACCTGGGCATTAAACATGGCCCATAGGGACAGTTTTGAAAGATGTCAGAGAGCAATGGAGCGCAGTATGTTGGGAGTGAAGAGAAAAGACAGAATCAGAAACGAGGACATTAGAGAAAGAACCATGGTCACAGATAATACTAACCAGGATTGACCAGCAGGTCATATGCTCCGAGACACCCATGTAAAGTGGAGTACCCTAGTGACCCAGTGGTACCCACGAGACGGGAAAAGAACCAAAGGTCGGCAGCAAAGACGTTGAGAGGATGAGCTGAAACTAACAGCTGGTCCATTCTGGAGAAGGGTGGTACAGGACCGGAAGCACTGGAGAAGGCTTTTGCCGCGAGGCACTCAGAGTTAAGAAACTTTTTGTGATGCAAACAACTGTAATATAACTAGTGTGCGAGTCTGACATGCACACGAAGAGTTCCGTACCTTCGTACAAGATATACCTAACACTTTTATTGTAGACCAGTGCAAGTTAGTGACCGACAGCGCCATTCATATGTAATTTAGTAAACTATGTTGTATTTTTTCGTTCATGAAAAAATAATTAAAATGTTGTACACTTTAATATTTTTTGTGATATAACCGCATAATTCACGGTTTTCGGATTTTTTCCTTGACTTGTGATATAAGACCTACCTATCAAATTCATGGATATGTCCATAATCTAGGTCAAAGGTTTTCTTAACAGACACGACAGACAGACAGACAGAAGGAAAAAAGAACGAAAGAAAAACGTTTATTTCTTAAATTGTGCCACACATTACATGTTATAACAGTAACAGTTCCTTCTGCAGTTTGTTCCAGCAACGCACAGGACTGCAAATACTTTTTTTTATACATGGCATAATATTGTATAATATCAAATATTTGAAAAGAGCAACCGCCGAGTTTCTTGCTGGTTCTTTTCGGTAGAAAAGGCATTCCGAACCAGTGGTACATGCATCCGTCGATTCAAAAGTACTTGTGAAAGTTTACTTAAGTAAAAAGTATTTTTATTTATTTGTTTATTTACTTCTTTCCTTTTGAGATACGGAACCCTAAAAATGTGGACGCCTGTCATTTAATTGATGTCATTGGATGTCGAGCAGTGTTACCCGTGCCCCTATATAAAGGTCGCGACCGCTTTTCTTCCACAGTATGCGTTACTCGGCATCGGTTGAATGGGAAAAATGGAGCCAAGGTAATCTCTTCATTATTCATCCTTTTGTTTACGTTGCCACTGTTCGGGGTGATGCTTGTTTGAATGTAGTCTCTTTATTTTTTGCTTTACGAAAACACTGTGTTGCTTCGCTGGATTTTAATTAAAAACTACAGTAGGTATTCGTTGGCAGGTATTGACTAATAAACTCTATCGAAACTGATTTGGCATGGTAATGAGGAAGAGACGCTAACTTTTTTAGGGTTCCGTACCTCAAAAGGAAAAACGGAACTCTTATAGGATCACTTTGTTGTCTGTCTGTCTGTCTGTCTGACAAGAAACATACAGGGTACTTCCCGTTGACCTAGAATTATGAAATTTGGCAGGTAGGTAGATCTTATAGCTGACATTTGGGGAAAAATCTGAAAACCGTGAATTTGTGGTTACATCACACAAAAAAATTAAATTGTGGTCATGAACTAATAATTAGTATTTTAAATTTTCTTAGTAAGATAACTATATCAAATGGGGTATCATATGAAAGGTCTTTACCTGTGCATTCTAAAACAGATTTTTATTTATTTTTATGTATCATAGTTTTTGAATTATCCTGCAAAACGTCGAACAAATACGACTGTAGTACGGAACCCTCATTGCGCGAGCCTGACTCGCACTTGGCCGGTTTTTTATTTATTTAATTATAGGCACACGCTTGACCACAATCACACCTGATGGAAAGTGATGATGTGACCTAAGATAGGACGCGTATACAACCAGTCTTTGATATTTATCATTAATTATTCATTATTAAGAAACTTTCACATCTAAGGCGAGCGATGAAAATTTTATATTTCACTTTAGCTAAGGCTTAGTGGCGGGGATTTACTTCACAGATACTTAAAAGTTTGTTCTTCTTTTCTTTTAGAACTTTTCCTAAATTTTCTTTTATATTCGACCTCATATGCAGCGGTGGAGGATTTGTTGGGATTTAAAATGTTCTTTTATCCGGGATAAAGATTTGCTTTAGCTCGGGTTTTCTTTTTCTATAACAGCCATGTTAAATGAGGTTCTTTGTATTATCTAATTCACGTCAAAAATCTTCTTAAATAAAATATGAGTAGTATAATATATAATCATTGATGTTGGAATCCCCCTTTATTATTCTAGGTATATAATATAGCGTGTGCATAGTATAGTGTACATCTGCTCTATATATAAAAATGAATCGCTGAATGTGTTGCTGATCGCAAATCTCGAGAACAGCTGAACCGATTTTGCTCATTCTTTTTTTATAATATTGCGTGAAGTACGAGGATTGTTGTTACGGAGAGAAAATTTAAAAAAATTGTAAGTATTAAAAAAAATAAAAAAATAAAGAATCGACTGTTAGGCGGTACGAAGTTCGCCGGGTCAGCTAGTAGGTATCTAATAAATTACAGTTTTTTGATAGTCGGTTGTTGCACTTGTAAGATGATGATATAGTGGTGATATTCTTTACGCTAACTTAAAACTATTGCTACGAGGATATATTGTAGGATAGGTATGTACATCTCCGCCGGTTCACTACAGAGCGCACGTCTCTTCTTAGAATGAGAAGGGTTTAAGTTATCGCCCCGCTAGCCAAGTGCAGATTGACAGACTTCACACACCTTTGAGAACATTATAGAGAATTATCAGGCGTGTAGATTTCCTTACTATAGGTAATTTCCATCACCGTTAAAGCAGCAAAATAAATCTGAAAAGTTAGAGATATGTTTTTGGATTAAACCCCTGAACCCCCAAATAAGAGGCCGAAATCTTAATCACTAGGCTTAATAGCCGACACCAAGGATGGTAAAAATACCTATGTATAAAATGTCATCTACAGTACGCGGCCGAAATAATTAATGTACATCGGCCTTTAGAATGACACTTCGGCTTTGTAGAGCATTGTCTCTGTCACTCATACTTATATGGCGTTTTGTCGGTCTCAACGACAGAGACAGCATTCTACGAATCTGCTATCTCTTTCTAAAAGTCGATGTACATTACCTTCGGCCGTGTACTGTACTCAGTTGTGTGTGTGTGTGTGTGTTTCAGTGGTTAAACTGTGCAAGAGTTTGGTAACAATACAAACACTTTGGGCTTTTAGTGAGCACGTAATTTCAAAAAGGACCCTTGTAACTTTTAATGGTTCAATTTAAAAATTATTATTCTTCTTTTACTTCAATAAAGACCAAGAAAAAGCCGGACAAAATAAACATTACGACAGAGAAACTTAGTCCCTTTGGCTGTATAATTTCGTTCCGAACAAACTTCCATATTGAATTTCCGAGGGCCGCGCCGCGTTGGCTTCTATTGTGTTGGCAACACTGATTTGTTGTCTTTAATCATTGAGTTGGATCGTGGAGAAGTAGACCTCATACATCAGGTTTCAAAGATAACCCACACTTTAAAAAAACTTTTTAAATTTATAGACTAGCGCTTGGCTGCTATCAGACCTGCTAGGTGATTCGCTAACTCAGTGTCTAACACAGAATGATAGCCTCCGAGGTTGGGTGGTTCTACATTGCTGCTTGACTGGGTGGTAGTAAAATATATTTTCGTAGAAAACCTTCAACGGATTAAAAAATGAGCTCTGTGGCTATCGTTCAGTGTTAGACACTGAGATAGAGAATCACCCTGCTGTTGACAAGTGATAGACACTGCAGATAGCTTTGCTGGCAGGCGTCAAATGTTAGTAGGTACATTTGATGCAGGCAGCCCTAAAGTAACCCTATTTATTTTTCATTTTACGTCACCATAGCAACCAAATATTAGTATTTGACATATCGTCGATTCAGGGTAAAACCGAGATTTTACTCACTCTAGTTTACTCTGCCACAGATATTATACGCTACTAGCTTATGCTCGCGACTTCGTCCGCGTGGACTACACAATTTCGAACCCCTTAGGAGTTGTATTTTCAAAAATTCTTTCTTAGCGGATGCCTACGTCATAATAGCTATCTGCATGCCAAATTTCACGCCGATCCGTCCAGTAGTTTGAGCTGGCGTTGATAGATCAGTCAGTCAGTAACCTTTTCCTTTTATATATAGATTTATGCCTGCAGGCTGCAAGTTGTTCTTATTTGTTAGAACATTGCTACTCTAGTAACTTGACAACTCTGTGTGTTAAATTTAATTATGATTTTAGGTTAATAAATCTGTAAAGTTCAAGTCGAAAATTGAAGCAGGGTTGTTCATTCAGTTTATAAATGAACTTCCGAAACTTTGTGGTTATCAAGTATCGAAAATCGAGACGGAATCAAAATATTGTTCAGACAACTTTACATTGAAAAGCATTATAATCATTTTGGCATCAATATTTAATCAAAAACTAGCTGCCCTCGCGAACTTCGTTCCGCCTAACAGTCGATTAAATTTTTTAAATTTTTCTCTCCGTAAGAACCATCCTCGTACTTCAAGGAATATTATAAAAAAAGAATTAGCGAAATCGGTTCAGCGATTCTCGAGATTTGCGATGACCAACATATTTGGTGATTCATTTTTATATTACATTTTATTCAATAATAGTTATCTATACTAACATTACAAAGAGGTAAATGTTGTAAGTTTATTTGTAGGGGATAATCTCTGGAACTACTGAACCGATTTCGAAAATTCTTATACCAGAAGAAAGCTCCTGATTCTTGAGTGAAATAGGTTATATTTTATTTCAAAAAAATTAGAGATCCCTACAAAAATTGTAATAACTACCAGTGCGAAGACGGAGCGGGCCGCTAGTTAATAATAATAATTTTTCGTGTTGCCAGTGATGACATGCATCCGAGACATGGTCGCTAGGCATCATAAGAAAGCTCATAGTCACTCAGTGGGCGATGGAGACTGCTATGTTTGCAATTACGTGATCAAATCATTAAGTTTGGAGTGCATACATTTTGATCTCACTCTTCATTTTAGCTCTATGTGTCAACTCTCAAGGACTAAAATCGTACTTTAGACATGACAATTGACACAAAAATGGCGAATGAGATCTCAAAATGTATGCATTATATTATAAACTTGTTATTTTGTCATCTTGTCCCTTAAGGTATGATTCCGAACCACGCTGCACGCAGCAGTGTTGCCGCAACAGTGCTGTCGCGGCACTACTGGTCCCCATACAATCTCTATAAACTTATATGAAATTACATTCCGAGCTAGGCAGCATGTCGCGGCTGCAATGTAGCGGAACATTGCTGCCTAGCTCGGAATGTAATCTCATATAAGCTTATAGAGATTGTATGGGGACCAGTAGTGCCGCGACAGCACTGTTGCGGCAGCACTGCTGTGTGCAGCGTGGTTCGGAGTCATACCTTTACTTACGTCTATTTTGATGTCTGACAGCTGTACGATAAGTAGAAAAAGCTATTAGTAGCTCTATAGGGCATTGACACGACAGACATAACGATATGTGAGTCGATATTTAGGTCGCATGTTCGATCCGCTTGCGATCGCATCCGGGTGGATGAAAAAAGGAACATGGCTTTTTGCGCTTCAAGCGATTCCCAAGTTACACGGTTTTTTTTCTAATCAGGATAGCTTTGACATTACCGCTGGAATCGAAAGTCAACAGCGCTTTTTTCGAGAGACGAATTCTTGTGAAATCACCTCGGGGTTAATCCATCAGAGATTCATCGTCAGAGTAAGTCGTAGATAAATAAAATTGTGCGAAATTCGAAGTTAATTTCGAAGAGAAACGAATATTATATATTATGGCAATCGGGGACGCACCGCACACCCGCACAGCCCCCGCGCTAATCCAGTGCGGGATAGGGCGAGTGACGTGCGGGGCGTTCCCCCACCTCATACCCCGATTTCCATTTCAACCTGTCGCATACATTTATATGTTAGGTTATATGGTTGTATCGAATTTGGTGGCTGGCGAGACTATCGCCGCGATTTATGAGTTATGAGGCATATTACGGGTTATGAGGCATAACCCGATTGCCATTTTGATCTGTCGCTTAAGTACTATACGTGTATTCGCTGTTACATCTATTTATTGACAACTAGCAGATGCCCGCAATTTCATTCCATGGATTTAGAATTTTTTAAATCCCTTGGGAACTCCTTGATTTTCCGGGATAAAAATTGGCTGTAGTCACTTTACATCTCTGTTACTATAGGTACATATGCAAAAAAATCACGGCAATCCGTTGCTCCGTTGTGTCGTGATTGAAAGACAAACCAACAAACAAACTTCCGCCTTTACAATATTAGTGGGATTGTGTGGGACCCAGTGAAGCAGCAATGTAGAACCAACCAACCTCGTTGGATATCATTTAGTGTTAGACACTGAGTTAGAGAATCACCTAGCTGGACAAAAACTGTTTTAAGGTTCGAACCGAAAGCAAAGAATGTCCGTTATGCGAAGAATATATTGACCATAAACTGTCATACCCACATTATAATAGGGGTGTTTAAATATATTCATTACAGCTGCGTTAATTACGTACCCCTATAAATAATCAACGTTTCTGCAATGTGCCTCCCAGGGAACCTCTTCAGGATAAGGCTCGGTTTTAGGTTATTACCTGTGAATATAAAGCGATATTCAACGGTTAGGTACAGTTGGCGCCAAATATGCAAAGGTAACTTTTTTTTTTATTTTATTTTTATTCAGATACAAGTTAGCCCTTGACTGCGATCTCATCTGATGGTAAGTGACGATGCAGTCTAAGGTGGGAGCGGGCTAACCTGGAAGGAGTATGGCAGTTGTTATTAAACCCATACATCTTTGGTTTCTACACGGCATCGTACCGGAACGCTAAATCGCTTGACGGCACGGCTTTGCCGGTAGGGTGGTAACTAGCCACGGCCGAGGCCTCCCACCAGACCAGACCAAAAATTTAGAAATTATAAAATTCCAAATCCCTGCCAGGAATCGAACCCGGGACCTCCCACTAATAAGACCACAGCGCTTACCACTGCGCCAGGGAAGTCGTCAAACTTACCCCTAACGAAGCCTAATAAACAGAAGAGATAATTATTATCCGTTATACATATTATAGAGATTATAGAGATTATAGAGATTTGAATGTATGTTTATTAGTATATTACACACCACCTGCAATCTAATTTTCCTTATACTTTCCAATCTTCAAGGTTGCCTGGTAGAGATCGCTAATTAGCGATAAGGCCGCCTTTTGTATCTTCCTTCTGTCTGTGTTTTTTATTCTTTAATGTAATCCTTCTTGTGGTTGTGCAAATAAAGTGTATTTATTATTATTATTATTATTATGTTTTGATTCAATTGTGCTGAGATGGAAATGGTACATTTGCATGTTTTTGTCTATGATGCCAACAACGAATAAATATACATACCTACTTTCTTTTTTTATTTCTTTCTATACTGGTAATATTCCATTGATTTTCAGTTCTCGCAGTTTGATAATAATATTTTCTAAAACTTCTCAAATTAGTTTGCTTAACGCTGATAACGCTAATGATAGTTTAAAGTACTGTACAATTTTAATATAAACCTGTAACAAGGTATTTACAGCACTTTAAACTATTATTACAGCATACTTACTTGAGATGATTTATAGCGCATCTCACAATTTTTGTCGCTGACTGTACATTAATATGAACCTGTAACAAGGTGGTTATAGTTGTTGCGTGACTTGCATATTTACAGCCCCCGAGCCACGGAGAGTGTTTTAAACTATTATTAGAGCATACTTACTTGAGATGATTTATAGCACATCTCACAATTTTTGTCGCTGACTGTACATTAATATGAACCTGTAACAAGGTGGTTATAGTTGTTGCGTGACTTGCATATTTACAGCACCGCAGCCACGGAGAGTGTTTTAAACTATTATTACAGCATACTTACTTGAGATGATTTATAGCGCATCTCACAATTTTTGTCGCTGACTGTACATTAATATGAACCTGTAACAAGGTGGTTATAGTTGTTGCGTGACTTGCATATTTACAGCCCCCGAGCCACGGAGAGTGTTTTAAACTATTATTAGAGCATACTTACTTGAGATGATTTATAGCACATCTCACAATTTTGTCGCTGACTGTACATTAATATGAACCTGTAACAAGGTGGTTATAGTTGTTGCGTGACTTGCATATTTACAGCACCGCAGCCACGGGGAGTGTTTTAAACTATTATTACAGCATACTTACTTGAGATGATTTATAGCGCATCTCACATTTTTTGTCGCTGACTGTACATTAATATGAACCTGTAACAAGGTGGTTATAGTTGTTGCGTGACTTGCATATTTACAGCCCCCGAGCCACGGAGAGTGTTTTAAACTATTATTAGAGCATACTTACTTGAGATGATTTATAGCACATCTCACAATTTTTGTCGCTGACTGTACATTAATATGAACCTGTAACAAGGTGGTTATAGTTGTTGCGTGACTTGCATATTTACAGCACCGCAGCCACGGAGAGTGTTTTAAACTATTATTACAGCATACTTACTTGATATGATTTATAGCGCATCTCACAATTTTTGTCGCTGACTGTACATTAATATGAACCTGTAACAAGGTGGTTATAGTTGTTGCGTGACTTGCATATTTACAGCCCCCGAGCCACGGAGAGTGTTTTAAACTATTATTAGAGCATACTTACTTGAGATGATTTATAGCACATCTCACAATTTTTGTCGCTGACTGTACATTAATATGAACCTGTAACAAGGTGGTTATAGTTGTTGCGTGACTTGCATATTTACAGCACCGCAGCCACGGGGAGTGTTTTAAACTATTATTACAGCATACTTACTTGAGATGATTTATAGCGCATCTCACAATTTTTGTCGCTGACTGTACATTAATATGAACCTGTAACAAGGTGGTTATAGTTCTGACGTGACTTGCATATTTACGGCTCCCAAACCACAGAGGGCTTTAGACATTGTTTTGGACTTGGTACTGTTATTTACCTTCTTGTTTTAAACTAAGTATATCGCTTGAGATATTTTCAGTAATGGCGATCGGTGTACTATCTTAGTAAAAAGCAAACTCTAATGTTGTCGCATTTGTAGTTGCCGCCTTTTTACCTTGAGTCGATTGTATAAATACGGGTAGTTGATGTTTTTAGGGTTCCGTACCTCAAAAGGAAAAACGGAACCCTTATAGGATCACTTTGTTGTCTGTCTGTCTGTCTGTCTGTCTGTCCGTCTGTATGTCAAGAAACCTACAGGGTACTTCCCGTTGACCTAGAATCATGAAATTTGGCAGGTAGGTAGATCTTATAGCTGACATTTGGGGGAAAATCTGAAAACCGTAAATTTAGGGTTAGATCACACAAAAAAAATTAAATTGTGGTCATGAACTAATAATTAGTATTTTCAATTTTCGAAGTGAGTGACTATATCAAGTGGGGTATCATATGAAAGGTCTTCACCTGTACATTCTTAAACAGATTTTTAATTATTTTTATGCATCATAGTTTTTGAATTATCGTGCAAAATGTCGAAAAAATACGACTGTAGTACGGAACCCTCATTGCGCGAGCCTGACTCGCACTTGGCCGGTTTTTTTAAGCTAGTCTCGTTCTGACTCGAAACTTAACGACGTAAATGCCTTTTGTGTTTAGGTCGCCATTTTGATTGAGTGGTTGCAATAGCAATTATTGTGCCCTAATCAAGTTAATATTGCAGTTAGGTTATTATAAAAGGTAAAACTCTCGATAAGCCACTGCTCGTTGTAATTAATATTTAATTTCACTTCTGATATGTTTATAGTAATCATGTAACATAACATAATATTTAACGCATACATTTATATTTCTTCCCTTTTAGATTTTTTTTTTTTTAAAAAAGAATATAGCCATATTAAATGACTAATATTCCCCTTTCCTCTCCAATTAAGCGTCAGGCTCGTGCTAGGAGTAGGTACGACAATAGTGCAACGGGCGAGATTTGAACCGTCGGCCTTTCGGTTTTCAGTCCACTCATATACCGGTTGAGCTATTGAGGCTCTTAATTAATTAATTTGAGATTTAATTTCGGAACAAAAAATAGTACTCAATCAACTCTGTAGGTTGGTAAGCTCTGTACCTAAAGTTCTCTTGTGAGTATCTATTCGCTCTACTACACACACTAGTTAACATACAAATTAGTAATAGGTCACTCCTAAGTAGTCCTTATCATCTAAGAGCGTATGAACGTAACCACCTTATTTACAAACTAACCTCACATAAAGACCATAACACAAATCATTTTTCTCTACGGAACCTGTACTTAACAGTTAACCTACTTCGAGTAACATGCACAATCACGTGTTTAATAACGTTGCTAGAATGCAATATGGCACGCTTTTCTACACGAGAACACGTGCAAACCAATTTCAACGCTAACATTAATTCGATAAAGTTCATTTCTGAATAGAAAGCTCACGCCAAAGAAGCCTCGTACAAGCCTTAGGAATATTTTAAAAGAAAAGCCGATTTTTTTAGTTAAACGTAGCGAAGGAAAGTTGAGTATTATTCTTAAACGTTGTATGGCTTGGGTGATTTTTACCCCTTTTATGCCGGAAGCATTGAAGGGTTGTTCAACCTTTCAACCCTGTTGATGTTTTCATAGATTTCTATAAGAACGCACTACGATTTACCACAGGTGGATATTTCCCGCAGTTTTTTGTCATACAAAGAAAACACTAATACAAAAGAGGGCACTGGCCATTATCCTGCTACTAACTTTAAAATTTTGCCTAGATTTCACAAGGTGAAATTTCTATTACCCGATTGAAATTTGATATGAATTTCTAAAAATCCTCTCTGTTAGATTGACTGTCATGTCATTTTAACTAGGAAAGGATTTTCAAAACTTCAGAAGAGGACTAATTTAGCCGGCTCGGCGGCTGCAGCCATTGGCTTACATGACGTCATATCCGTCACAATTACTTCCGTCACATAATTTTTTTTTCATAAAACCACTGTGGTAAATTCAAAGTCATTTATTCAAGGTCACCTTTGGGCCGTAGCACCCCAGTACCAACTTCCGTTTGATCTGTGGTCCAATGGTATTTGATGTCGTCCGTATACCTAGTGGGATGAATGACATCTGACACCACTCATTCCAACACTGCTTCTTCCGGTTAGACACTATGGGCCGGTTGTTTCAACAAACTTTGACGGACACGTAACCTTTAAATATGGCGCTAACGAACGTAAGTAAAGAAAAAGCGTTGATTCAGCATCTATTAGCGCTAACGTTCGATAAAAAGTTACGTTTACGTTAACCGGTGCTGGCGCCATTGGTGATCGTCAAATCAGTTCGTAACTTCATACTTCTTACAAACGGAATATTTTATTTACAAATTATAATGGAATCAATTTAATTCAAAGCTTTTAATGGTAGTTTTTTTGAAGATGAAAGAGAATTTGTAAGAAAGAAAAAGTGTTTAAAATGCGAAGTAGCAATATTAATAACTATGTATATTATTTAATATACTTAAAATGAAATAAAAAAAGGATACGGAGAAGTAAGTTAATTTTTAGGGTTAGTTTCGCAACCAAAATAACAATGACGAACAGTTTTTGTACAATGAAGCAACGCACTTAAATTAACAGATGTTAAAGTTCGTCTACGTCTGTTAAATTTTAACGAACGTATCTTACGAAGACCAATGGTTTGAAACAACCGGCCCTAAGTTACTTATTTTTAATTGAGGGTTTTCTACGAAAAAATATTTTAGCATCATTCAGTGAAACAGCAATGTGAAACCATCTAATGATCTAATGTCAAATGAGCTCAGTGGCTATCATTCATCGTTGAACATTGAGTTAGCGAATCACAGGTCATTATAGCACAAAGTTTGTGCTGACTACAGATCAATAAAGTCGGACATCTATGACAGTGACTTAACAAGCAATGTTTTTCATCAAAACGTGTTCCGGCCTAACGAAGCCAATCTTGCTAGACGCTAGCTGAAACACCTACCTACTATTATTTTAACAGTACATTCTGTTTTAACGGACTTTTATCGTAATTTTGACTTACACATTTTTAGCCATTACTGAAATAGTTTATGGGTTTGAAGTAAAAGGCAGATCACCTTTTTAGGGTCACATAATCCAAAAGTTAAAAAGGGGCCTTATTAATGTCACTCTGCTGTCTGTCTGCCTGTCTGAACGTGTGTCACATGTCTCTAGCTCATATAGACGTAATGAGTTGCAGATTGCAGACCTGAAATTTTGGTATTTGGTGTAGAACGTTGACCCAAAACCGAATATTTGATTAAAAATTCAATTAAATTATTTTTCAGTGGTCTCCCCCATACATGGAAAAGGAGCTGGTTTTTTTTCTAGTCTTCTTTAGAGCTCATTGAGTAGAGTACGAATATATTTTTATTTATTTTGTGACGGGGGCTATCTTAAAAACTAAACTACTTAGTAATATGAAATTTCGGTATATTATGAACCATATTATACTGTTTTTAAACAATAAATATTGAAAGCAATGATTTATAAAACAGTTTGTAAGCTGTGACTAAAACAAACGAACATTTTTTGGATTTTTCTTAAAGAAATATAATATAATACACCTAAAATATGATGAACCCTAAAAGAGCGAGGTTCGACTCGGACTAGACCGGTTTTTTTTCTCTACGGTACCTGTGGGTAGTTCTAGTCTTGTCGTAGGTCTGTGGCTCAAATGCGATTACAGAATCGCGCTGTTCTCTAACTTTTCAAAGCTGTTTAAAAAGTACGTCGGTTCAATCAATGCGCACTTTTGAGTTAGTAACAAAATCACCCCCCAGCGGTAAGCGGGACCGAATGCAATTTGAGATGCACAGAACGCTCGCACCAAACTTATAAATGACACAGTTTAACAATCATACAGTTGGGCTATGCGTAGTGATTGGTTAAAAATAGTGAGAGACTAGTGCCATGGCAACAGGGCGATAAAGCATAGCATAATACTTTCGATCTCAATTAGTTTTAGCTCCGCATTTCTAAAATCCTTTTGTCGCTCTTCAC
This sequence comes from Maniola hyperantus, assembly GCF_902806685.2. Taxonomy (NCBI): domain Eukaryota; kingdom Metazoa; phylum Arthropoda; class Insecta; order Lepidoptera; family Nymphalidae; genus Maniola; species Maniola hyperantus. The sequence goes on along the minus strand of NC_048547.1, from coordinate 12,751,408 downwards.
ACTAATAATACTTTAATTATGCCACTTATGTTCTACATCTTCGCCTTCCTTGATATTTCCTTTGTGCATGGCTTGTTGTCACATTTTTGACTGTGTTGTACATATAATATAATAACAACGCAGATAATAGGAATTATCTGCGATCAATCAAAGTACTTTTGTTTGATTTAAACGTCTGTGAAATGAACTGAAAGAGTCTTCAAAATATAATGAAACGTAGCACTAGGTAACGTAAGTGTATAGGATATAATCTTCTGCACCTGCTTATATGTATGCTTTTACCGGTTCTCTGAGCTATAAGAGATGTTTCTATTGAAAATTACAATTCGTAAATATGTAAAAAAACAGAAGACTAAACAATCTACACCTTTTTACTTTTAGCGACCGGGTAGGTCGACTCCAGTTTTGCAAATTTTTAAATATTTGTTTCTATTTCCATTGCCGAACTGTTTGGTTATTAAACTGTGTAAAAGGACAACTTTTTATCCCTAAAAGTTGCATCCCGCGAGATAACTAAGTTCCTCGGCACGCTCATGTAGATTTTATAGCCATTCCAAGCTATTCGCTAAGTGTATTGAAGATGAAATTGGACTTTATAAGCGCTGCTCGCAAAATTGTTATTGGCATTATACTTGGCCGTAGTCATAAAACGGTAAACGTTGAACCGATTTAGGTCAATTTAAAATATTCTATACTAGATGATGCAAGCGACTTCATCGTGGATTTAGGTTTTTAAAAATCCCGTGGGAACTCTTTGATTTTCCGGGATAAAGAGCCTATGCCCTTCCCCGGGTTGCAAGCTATCTCGGTACCAGATTTGGTCAAAATCGGTTGAACGGATGGGCGGTAAAAGGCTAGCAGACAGACAGACTCTATTCAGTTTTCCTAAGGCATCGTACAGGAACAATGAATCGCTTGGTGGTACTACATTTTGGTTAGGGTGGCAACTAGTCACAGCCGAAGCCTCTCACCAGATAAAAAATAACATAATGTACTCACCTATCTACACATAAAAGTATAATGAGTTTTTCATCGCTTAAATAAGGTGAATATAATCCTATTCAAAATACAAAAAAATTTGATGTAAGTATCTATTTATATCTACAGGAAAATGCTTTTTAACAGCTAGCTGTCTTTGTAATAGGATACGAGACATTTTCTATTTCTCCAAGACTCCAATCTTGAAGTAATTGTTTGTAAGAAGCCCGTCTTAGCGTTCTTATTTAATCAAAATTATTTTAGTATTTCGAAAGCGATACAGGATGTAACCAGAACGCTAGCAAAAACTGAGCGTTATTTTTTTTTTAAATAAAATAAAATAAAAATCTTTTTTATTCGAATAAATATTTAAAAAAAAAATAACGCTCAGTTTTTGCTAGCGTTCTGGTTACATCCTGTATAATACTATCGCTTTCGAAATACTAAACAAATTATCTAAATAAAGGACGAAACGTCATACTATAAAGAGCTTCCTGTGACAAGCATTATAAACAAGAAATGGAATCGATAAGAACTGGAATGGAAATACAAGTTTATAGGTAAAAATATAAAACCGTAGTTCCATCGATATACCCAACAAGTGGACAAGATATGCCCAAGCGAACAAAATTTTTCACGATTTTGGAACCAAATAAATCAGCGCCACCTCTTAGATACCCGTTGAAATGACCCGTTTGAAATCCAAACGTCACTGAAATTGCATTGTTGCTAAAGCACCACTGAGTCGGTGCCATTTTGTTTGTTCAATAGCCCTGTCCATACGAAGTATTAAATAAGTCAACTAGCTGACCCGCCCCGGCTTCGCTCGGGTGGAATTAAGAAAATCGAGGTGGGGGTTGAATTTCCAAAAATCCTGAAACACGTATTTCTTCATTTGTGACCGAAAACCCAAATACCAATTTTTATGCAAATAACTTAAAAATGACGGACTTTCATACAAACTTCCATACCCCATTTAACACACTTAGGGGTGGAATTTAAAAAATCGTTTCTTAGTGGATACCTACTCTTTACAAAGAACACACCCTCAAAATTTCATGTCTCTAGAACCAGCGGTTTAGGCTGCGCGTTGATATATATCTCAATCAGTCAGTCACTCAGGACTTTGAATTTTATATATTAGTATGGATGTAAATAAATTATCTAAATAAAAAAAGACGAAACGTCATACTATAAAGAGCTTCCTATGACAAGCATTGTAAACAAGAAATCGATTCGATAAGAACTGGAATGGAAATACAAGTTTATAAGTAAAAATATAAAACCGTACCTCGCATCGCTGCACGACGCAGCTAGCTGCTAGCACAAAGAGTTCTTTGATTTTCAATCGGGAAAATGAAAAGCTATTTTGTTCATTGATTCAAGTTGCAGTTTGAACTAAAGGTATTTTTTAATGCACGTAGTTCTATAATGGTATAAAGATTCAGAATAGTATAAAATGGGATTTTTTCATTCGTGTACCTACAGTAGGTAATTTGAATTTTACAGAAGGAGCAAAAAACTGAAAGAAAAATGGCGTTTTGATCGCAATCACGAACTTTGAACTCAATTTTAGGCCGTCCTGTTTGGAAATGACTTCAAAATTGTATAAAAAAAAGTATTTTGATCAGAAGTGTAAAAAGAGAAATAACGTTTATTATACAAGTCGTACGTATTGTAAAATTCTTTGGCGTTGGAAATTAGATGGAACGTCAGCAAAATGGTTATTTCAAGAGCGACCGATGTGGACGGAACGCGAAGTTAATGGTTTGATCCAAGTTACAAATGTGAAGCCATATTTCCACGTAGCGGCACTACTTGGCAGACGAGAAATGCATTCGCATTTTTACATTTTCAGGGTTCTGTACCTCAAAAGGAAAAGAACTCGTTTTGGATTACTTCGTCTGTCTTTGAAGACCCGTCAAGGGAATCAAAACCTATAGGGTACTTCCCGTTGACCTATAATCATAAAAATTTGGCAGGTAGGTAGGTATTAGCAGACATTAGAGGAAAAATCTGAAAACCGTGAATTTGGCGTTACATCACACAAAAAAATTAAATTGTGGTCATGAACTAAAAATTAGTATTTTCAATTTTCGAAGTAAGATTCAGTGGATTCAGTTCAGATCAAGTGGGGTATCATATAAAAGGGCTTCACCTGTGCATTCTAAAACAGATTTTCATTTATTTTTACGCAGCATAGTTTTTGAATTATCGTGCAAAATGTCGAAAAAATACGAATGTGGTACGGAACCCTCATTGCGCGAGCCTGACTCGCACTTGGCCGGTTTTTTTAACTTTTGAAATGTTTAAATATTATTATGAACTCAATTGAGTAAAATATATATAATGTAGTGATACTATATAAGTGAATTTTAAAACATCTTTGTTAACCTAAATTTAAGCAAATAAAAGATTGATTTGATTTGATTACGCTAATCTGAAACTGCCCTTAGAATAAGTTACTCGAAACAAACATGTGTAGCAAATGTGTTACACTAGTTATTTAGAAATAGAGAAGAGATTAACCCCTTTATAATAAACTCCGTTAATGATCATTAAAATCCTAACTGCAAAACAATGTTGCTCTGGGTATAATATCCTGAGCCTAAAATAAACATACATTATTCACGGGAGCCATTATTAAGTTCCTTTATTAAAATATTCATGTTGAATTTCACGACATGGAATAATGATAAGGGACAAGAATTAATGATAGCGCAGTCTCGAAGTTACCTCTAATGGAGATCAAGCTACAAGGCTAGGAGAAGACATATCCATCTTGACGAATAATTAATCCATACTAATAGCCGTGAAAAGGAAAAGGTTATTGACTAACTTACTGACTGACTGATCTATCAACGCACAGTTCAAACTACTGGATGGATCGGGCTGAAATTTGGCATGCATGTAGCTATTATGACGTAGGCATCCGCTAAGAAAGGATTTTTGAAAATTCAACCCCTAAGGGGGTGAAATAGGGGTTTGAAATTTGTGTAGTCCACGCAGACGCAATCGCGAGCATAAGCTAGTTTTTATTTAATGTAAAACCTTGTAAATCAAAAAAAATCAGAGCATAGATATAATCAGTGCCCTTATTATTAATGCGAAAGTGTGTTTAATAATAATAATAATAATAAAAAATATATTTATTTAAGAAAACATATTTACAGGTTATAACAAATTCAGGTATAATCATAAACTCGAAGCTTCATTTTTTCCGTATACCAAAGCCGTCAATATTAGGTATCTACACACAGGTCTCATCTACAGGTTTGTTTGTTGGTTTGTTGTTTTGTCCTTCAATCACATCGCCACGGAGCAACGGATCGATGTGATTTTTGCATGTCATGATTTTCAAATAATAATTTATCGTTTGGGTCAAATCACATACTTTTTACAACTGCATTAAGATTTAGGAATAATCTCATTGGATGAAATTTCAAAGAGGCTGTCATTGGTGGGTTGTTTTCGATTCAGACCAATGGCATACACTTTGCATTTTTCTGTGTAATGAATGAAAAAAAGAAACGTGACGTTTGGTCGGCATAAATGGCGTTTTTCTAAGTTAGTTCGTTTGAAGCTTTAGCTGGGAGGTAATCTCAAAAAAGTGTGAAGTATTGTCGTAAGTGGTGATAAAGATGTAAAAGAAGTATTTCATGTGTTGCAATGAGCATAAATGTGTAAAAGAAGTATTACCTGGTGTTTCAATGAGTTATCTCATAAGTATTTACGAGTGTATTGAATTAAACATCTGATATCGACGTTGAAGAAGGCATATTCCTTATATCCATGGGTATAGTTAATGACCTGGAGAGTGACATAGGCTACTTTTAATCCCGGAAAATCAAAGAGTTCCCACGGGATTTTCTAAAAACCTAATTCCACGCAGACGAAGTCGCGGGCATCATCTTGTATTTAGATAAAACTCGATGACTTTCGTGTCGTGCGTGCGAGAGTGAAGCGTAACCTTCAATTATATTCCCTGTACCCGTAGTACAAGATTTTACGTCTCACCAAACCAAACCAAATTCGAGAGTCGAAATACTTCCGCGTTACAGTAAAATGGACCTAAACAGCCTTGAATTGAAGTCAAATATTCAGTGCCACTGATTTTAATTTCGCAATGTTTCCGCTTGGAGCGCTGGCTGTAGAAGTGTAGACAAACTTGAGCTTTAAAACAAGGCATTTAAGATCCAGTTTACTGTAACGCGGAAGTATTTCGACTCTCGAATTTGGTTTGGTTTGGTGAGACGTAAAATCTTGTACTACGGGTACTGTAGGGTCCTCAGGGAGAAGGAATGTTTACGAGGGCTTTCGCCGTTTTAACCCTTGCCTTGTTCGAGTGTAGTACTTATTTTTGTAAAAGCTTTACTTGTTTTTAGGCTAAATTGTTCCACTTACTGTATTTACTCGTAAATATCAGGTTTACGGTACCTTATTTGTATAAAAGTATAATCCAAATTCATTTTTTTATGTGAAAATCAGTACCTCAGTACCCTTACTATAAATGCGAAAGTGTGTTTGTTTGTTGGTTTGATGTTGGTTTGTACTTCAATCACATCGCAGCGGTGCAACGGATTGATGTGATTTTTTGCATGGGTATAGATAAAGACCTGGAGAGTGACATAGGCTACTTTTCATCCCGGAAAATCAAAGAGTTCCCACGGGATTTTTAAAAAACCTAATTCCACGCGGCGGAAGTCGCGGGCATCAGCTAGTTCACAATAAGGATAAAAAATACTTAGACTAAATACTAATATATACACAAGCCTCATTAAGGGAAACCTATAATCTAGCAACTAGACGAAACTCTCTTCATTATTATAGTAGTAGACCTAGAATAATGTAAGTATAATAAATAATAATATGCGACATATTTCAAGTTAGAATCAAATTATAAGCTACTAAATGATACGTGTGACACGCAAAGTCACTACGCTAAAGGTGACGGGGTCAGAAGCTATCGAACCCATGCCCTTCATTATCATCATCATCATGATCATCCCATCGCCGCGGGCTCACTACAGAGTACCGCGCCGGTCTCCTCTCACAGTGAGAAGGGAAGTTTTGGCCATAGTTTACCACGCTGGCCATATATCTCCAGGTCTTTATCTATACCCATGCAAAAAATCACGTCAATCTGTTGCACAGTTGTGACGTGATTGAAGGACAAACCAACAATCCAATAAACCAACAAACAAACACACTCACATTTATAATAATTGACGCGGATTGATATTTGAATTACATGAAATAGGATGAAAGTAAACCCAATAATTTTTTAATTAAATATATAGCCTCTATAGCTCTTCGGGTAAAGGAGTGGACTGAAAACCGAAAGGTGGACGGTTCAAACCCCGCCCGTTGCACTATATTGTCGTACCTACTCATAGGACAAGCCTGGCGCTTAGTAGTTATTTAACATGACTAATGTTCTAATAAAATAAAAAAAATTGACTGTATTTTCGCTTTTAAACTATCGTGGGTTTGTTTGAATGCAAATGTCTGCCGGTTGAACTCCGTGGGAGTCGGAGTATACATTTTTTTTGAGATAGAGATCTAGGTATTCTTATTATGCAGGAGTTCTATATAAAGCTTCCAATACTCCCCCCTATTCCAACAAATACATTGGAAATACAAAATGAACTCGAGAACAACGAAGTAGCAAAATGCATCGAAGTTACCGAGCGTAATCCGAACCGACCTATTTCTAGACTGAATCCTTTCTGAGAGCTAATTAAGTATTTTTCTCGTGTTCGCTAATTAATTCGCAAACAAGTATACTTACGGCTCGCGTAGAACTTGTTTACTCTGTTTTTTTCTTTTCTTGTTCAGGTCATACGGGTGGATGGTTATTTCCATAGATAACTGAAACAATACTCAGTGCACAGATATGCAACTAGCGTGGCCCCTTTAGTCCCTCTCGCTCAAGCGGAGGTACTTACTTGTGACATATTATTTCTTCTATTTTACGTTCGCTTCGGCTATTGTAGCTTAGTATACTGTAACCCACTATTGCACAATAACTTTCTAAAACAAAAAACAGCAACAAATCAATAATTTCTTTAAAATACTTGAGTCAACATTACCTCACTTCACGTTGTTTGTCAAGATCTCACGTACAAAATACATCTTGACAAACAAAAAATTTGCCACGTTGATAAGGACAAAAAATAATCATTTTAACGTTCTAATAACAGCTTAAATGCTTTAGCTATCTCGCTTTAACAGTAAGAGTCACAATAGGCCTACTTCTACAGGTATTATTCTGAGACTTAGTGGTTATTTTTTTTAACCAATGCCAATTTGATTGTTTTTTTTTAACTTAACATAAATTCAGACTCAAAATAAAACTTCGATTTATTGAAATCTGTTGATTTTTCAGTCTACAGACACTCTAAAAACGCTATTATAAATGCGAAAGTGCGTTTGTTTGTTGGTTTGTCCTTCAGTCACGCTGCAACGTAGCAATGGATTGACGTAATTTTTTGCATGGATAGACCTGAAGCTAGTTATGGAAAAGTTTATAGTTGTGTGCGAACACATATTTTATTCTAAGCCCGCACAGAACAAAAGCTTTCGCCAAATAAAATTTGCTACGATCCGACGAACGACAAAAGAGCTAAAGTCAACATGTAAGCCCACGAAAAATGGCTTCCTATAAATTGCTTTTTGCCAATCCCCATACGCATATTCCTGCGATATCCGCCTACATTCCGGTTATGTAAGGGCATAATTAAAGTATAAAACGTTCCAATTTAGGCTCGATGACATTCGGCAGGTATTAAAGGATTTGCTAACGTCGACAATTTTGTGTACCTACCAAATGATATAATATTTCAAAGTATCATCATCATGATCAACCCTTCACCGGGTCACTACAGAGAACAGTATATCAGTAAATATTAAGATTAATTCCAAAAAATGAAATAGCGAAACCATTTTAGTTAACAATTTGTTTATTTGTTGTACCTATAGAAGCACTGAACCAAAAGCTTAATTTGATGTAATCCGCTGAAACAGGTCGAATCTGTATGGTGCAACATGCGGCATGCGACATGCACCGCCCGCCCCCCCACTGCTAAACATGCAGGGAAAAGCACTTACCAGGCAAGCAATATACACCACCACCACGCATCACCATTCACCACACAAATCCCAAAACACACTCGATATGTTCGCACGTTTCGCCCCGACACCGGAGCTTCCTCAGGAGATGTAGACCTTCATCATCATCATCATCATCATCAACCAATAGACGTACACTGCTGGACATAGGTCTCTTGTAGGGACCTCTACACGCCACGGTCTTGCGCCGCCTGGATCCAGCGGCTCCCTGCGACTCGTCTGATGTCGTCCGTCCACCTAGTGGGGGGTCTTCCAACGCTGCGTCTTCTGTCTGCGATGTAGACCTTACAATCCACAATTGTGGATTGTAAGTCACTGAGATGGACATACGATATTCAAGTACGCTGGAACAGGTGTGCCATAGCACCGATTTGACACTTTGTGTCAATTATTAATAGTCTTCGTGTTGACACGCGGTTTATAGATGTCTCATTTAACATTTAAGTAGTTCTGAGTACGCTCACATGATGCTTAGGCGCCATCTCCACGGGCGAGGGAATCGCAACGAGACCAACCTACTATCGTTGGCGATAGTATCGCTTTCTAGAGATAGGTGTAAAGTACGTGACAGGTCCAACCCGCACAGCCTCCGTGCCAACCCGGTGCGGGATAGCGCGAGTGACATGTGGATGTGCGGGGCATCCCCCCGCCTCATACCCCAATTGCCATCTCGACCAGCCGCGTACTATAGATTGTACCTATATGGTTTGGTGGCTGGTATCGAGAGTACCTATCGCCGCGATTCTCTCGTCCATGGAGATGGCGTCACACGAGTAGATATTATAGACCAGAGGGGAAGCTTCACACTAGCTCACGCACACCACGACGTGCCACGGACGCTCCGTGCGCCCAGTTTGGCGGCAAACGGAGCGGCCGTGACACGTCGTGGTGTGCGTGAGCTGCGCTAGAGTGAGTGAACCTACAGCCAGCCGCTAGTATGAAGCTTCCCCTCCGTAGGGCAATTGTCTACAACCTGCATCAATCATTATTACAATCTCAATTGTTCTGATTGGCTGAATTTGTGCGATTCTTGTTGCAACAATGCATTGTAGCCAATAGTGAGCGAGCATTACCCAATCAGAGATGATTGCGATCGTGACATTGTAGCTGTCAAACAACCGCGGTAGAGCCACTGGTCTATATATCTACTCGTGTGATGGCGTCTCACTGCTGCTGCCAGCAAATGGCAAAAATCAATCTCTCAGGCCTGCTAAAGAATACATTACCAGTCCTGTGCATCGCTCAGTCGAATAAAAACATTTCCAGGCATCCCCGTTACAATACAATCTACGCATTTCTTTACACAGAATTTCGTGCCGTTTTGTTCACATAAAATCAGAATAAGGACATAAAAGGTTACATACGACTAGGCCAATTTGGCGTTTGAATACGTTTCGATGGAGGTTCTGTGGCATAAAACAATTTCGTATTTTACTCTTGTATAAGGGATTTTTCTAAGAGCTTATAAGTTATAAGCGATTTGTTTGAAGTGTTTTTATCGGTTCAAATTTTCTCAAAAAGAAGCTTGGTACAAAACAAAGTCACAATCTACGTTTTTTATTGTTCCGTACCTCAAAAGGAAAAACGGAACCCTTATAGGATCACTTTGTTGTCTGTCTGTCTACAAGAAACCTAAACATTGCTAAGTGGGATATCATAATATGAAAGGGCTTTACCTGTACATTCTAAAACAGATTTTTATTTTTTATATTTTATACATAATAGTTTTTGATTTATCGTATAAAATGTCGATAAAATACGATTGTAGTACGGAACCCTAAGTGGGCGAGTCTGACTCGCACTTGGCTGGTTTTTTTAAATGTAAACAACATGTATTTGGCATGTACCTATTCTAAGCTTTTAGCAACCTTTTTATTTGTGAGCTTTCTTTTGGGTTGATCGTGATGTATTTTAAGTTCACAACTACGTACTGTTAGGAGGTCCGCTTCGACAGTCTTTTGAAAAAAAAAAAACCACAAGAAATGTCCAACGAATTTAATTTGGAAATTCACACACACGGAACTTTTACTTCACGCGAATACAGTAGTTTCAGTGTTAACTGCTTAATGTGGAAATGTGGACTGCTTCGCCGCCTCGCTGGTTGTTTACTTTATATAAATTGAAATGCTGAAGCAGCGAATTAGCACATGTTAAAATTATTAATTTATAACAGTACGATTTTTGTATTTCAAAATTCTTTGAAAGTATTCGACCCCTTGCGAAACCGGGGACGCGACGACGGGTCGGTACTTAATTTATATTAGGCTATAGCTTCACACGTTACAGTCCTACGTTGGGAGCGCTCTAACTACCTAAAATTTGTGTAACAAAAGCTTCAAAGCATAATGGCAAAGTTCCCGGGCTTTATTTTTGCGCCGTAAAAAAAGGTTTATTGTCCTAGTTATTTTTATGAAGGGACCTAATGCTGAGGACGAGGACGGAGGGAAAGAGGCTCGGAGTAAGCTCGGAGTTGTCAGTTTTGAAATGTCGAGAAGAAATTATTGTGCGACGGACTACGTTGATTTATAAGCCAAAGATTGGACGTTATTTTGAAAAACATTTCAATTAATAATCTAAATATATAAAAGGAAAACGTGATGACTGACTGAATGATCTGTCAACGCACAGCTCAAACTACTGGGCGGATCGGGCTGAAATTAGACGTGCAGTTAGCTATTATGACGTAGGCATCCGCTAAGAAAGGATTTTTGTAAATTCAATCCCTAAGGGGGTGAAATAGTGGTTTGAAATTTGTGTAGTCCACGCGGACGAAGTCGCGAGCATGAAAAACCAGTATCTTGCAAATTATTTATCATGATTTATCTCAATCATAGTTATCTCAAACTTAGGAACTTCCCATTATGTTCGACCGCAATCAAGCACGGATCTAATATCGACCGATAAAAGAAAAACCTGCAAAAAAGTTATTAACTACATTTAAAAATGATATAACCTTATTTTTAAAATATAGCTTTTTTTATTTATCTTGGAAAATAATATTTTAGGAGTTGTTACCCGTGATAAATAATTTGCAGGATCCTACTGCTTTTTAGGGTTCCTTACCTCAAAAGGAAAAACGGAACCCTTATAGGATCACTTTGTTGTCTGTCTGTTTGTCTGTCTGTCTGTCAAGAAACCTACAGGGTACTTCCCGTTGACCTAGAGTCATGAAATTTGGCAGGTAGGTACATCTTATACCTGAAATTTGGGTAAAAATCTGAAAACCGCGAATTTAGGGTTGGATCACACAAAAAAAATTAAATTGTGGTCATGAACTAATAATTAGTATTTTCAACTTTCGAAGTGAGCGACTATATCAAGTGGGGTATCATATGAAAGGTCTTCACCTGTATTCTAAAACAGATTTTTATTTATTTTTATGCATCATAGTTTTTGAATTATCGTGCAAAATGTCGAAAAAATACGACTGTAGTACGGAACCCTCATTGCGCGAGCCTAACTCGCACTTGGCCGGTTTTTTATACTTCAATGTGACTTCAATTGTTTAACTGACCGCCTTCATTTAGATACAAACACGTCTCGTGCACCTTCTGTCATAAATTCACTCTAGCCCTACCCTATAATCAAGTTGAAATCTTGAGTTTTTTATATCAATGCTAAAGCAGTCAAGGTTTGAAATTTCAAGAAAAAAACCAACCAAGTGCGAGTCGTTCTCGCACACGAAGAGATCCGTAGCTACCACATGGATACAAGAAAAAACACTTAAATTTTTTTGTGACGTAACCACAAATTCACGGTTTTTGATTTTTTCCATTTAGGTACTTGCATAACGTGATACCTGCCAAACATGATTCTATAGGTCAACGGGAAGTACCCTATAGGTTATGTTTCCCTTGTAGGGTCTTGACAGACAGACCGACAACGAAGTGATCTTATACAGGTTCCTTTTATCTCTGGATACATCATGATCAACCCACCGCCGCGCCGGCTCACTACAGAGGACGGGTCTCCCCTCAGAGTGATAAGGGTTTGGCAATAGTCTACCACGCTGGCCATGTGCGGATTGGTAGACTTCACACACTTTTGAGAACATTATGGAGAACTCTCAGGCATGCAGGTTTCTTCACGATGTTTTCCTTCACCGTTAAAGCAAGTGATATTTATTATAGTGAATCACTTAAAACGCACATAGCTCCGAAAAGTTAGAGGTACGTGCCCGGGATTGAATCCCCGACCTCCGATTAGAAGGCGGACGTCCTAACCACTAGGCTATCACAGCTTTTTTAGAAGATACGGCTCTCTGGAGATACGGAACCCTGAAAATGATGGGATGTCCAAATAAAAATTTCATTAGGAGGCAAATGAGGGACGCGCCAGGTAAGTGCTCTCAGAGGGCACCCTCTATGTTTCTCCTTTTGCGGTGCAAAATGTTAGAGAAAGAGCTTGTGCGGGCTAGACCTTCGTTATTTTACAAAAGCTAAAAGTTTCTCGGTACATTCTTCCCAACACAGGGAGCTATGAAGTTTTGATCATGGTGGCTTTGGGAGATAACAGGTTACAAAGACGTACCCGTGCCGGTCCAACGTCAGGACGTCTCAGTCGCTTCCGATATCTGGGATCCCGAGACGCCTTATACTTGACGCGGACGGTACCGCTGGGTTTTTAGTGGGTATGCTGAAGGCGGTTAAAAAAATTGCCAGTGAGTCCCACTACCCGCCCTTGTGCGGTATGCCTAATAGCATTTTACCGGCGGAAAAAAAGGTAAAAAAGACGTATAAAATCTTTCGTTAAAGTCTAAGGAACTTTTTTCTCGTTCTCAAAAGTGTGTGAAGTCTACCTATCCGCACATAGCCAGCATGGTAGACTATGGCTCAAACCCTTTTCACTCTGAGAGAAGATCCGTTCTCTGTAGTGAGCCGTGTCGTTAGTGTCGTGTCTGTGGTCATGGCAACCCTGTTATCTTCCAAAGTCACCATGATCCAAACTTCATAGTCGCTGATCATCCCTGTGCTGGGGGCAATGCGCATAGAAACTCTCAGCTTTTATAAAATAACGAAGGTGTGACCCTCCTGGGCTCTTAGTCCATGTTGACTGTGTTGAACAGATAGGTTATACCTACCTACGATGTTTCCTGCTACGTAGGCGTGAATTAAAATTGAGTATCGATTCACTCCAGTATAAAATTTATAAGTTTGCTTTTCTCTTGAATGCTAGCTGATGCCCGCTTGCGAATTTGTCGGCGTGGAATTAGGTTTTTTTAAAATCCCGTCTCTCGGATGGAACTCATGGATTTTCCGGGATAAAAAATAGCCTATGTCACTCTCCAGGTCTTTATCTTTACCCGTCACTCCGTAATTCCGTCAAAATCACGTTATTCCGTTGCACTGTTGCGACGTGATTGAAGGACAAACCAACAAACAAACACACTTTCGCATTTATAATAAGGGTACCGATTCTACAAACAAGCTTTTCTGTTGAATTTATTAATGTATGGAAAAGGTATACACGGATACGGTATACGTAAAAACATGACTCCAAAAAAGCACTGGATAGGAGGATATTATAAGGAAGCAGGTGTACAACTCCTTTTTAGAGAGCCCGTCCAAATCGTGTGTTCGCTTAAAAGGATAATAAGTGTGGGTCATATTTAGCTGGACCCGGGTTAAAAGGGGACAAGGTCTAAGTACCCTGTACATACACCTGACACTGGATAAAGTAAAAAATATTAGTCTTATTTTGTAATTATAATAATTTACTACCTAAATTAGGTTCGCGACTTCGTCAGCGTCAGGGCTTTACCTGTAAATTCTAAAACCGTTTTTTGTCGTGCAAAATGTCGAAAAAATACGACTGGGTACCCTCGGTGCGCGAGTCTGATTTGCACTTGACTGGTTTTTGTTATAGCGCCCATTGAAATATACATACTGTGATATTTTCTTCTGTCTTACCTATTACGGTTCATGAGATGCAGCTCGCTGACGGACAGACGAACAACAGGGCTTAGTATTAGAGCCCTATTTGCACACTTCGGGTACGGAACCCTAATAACTAGAAATGTATTTAACTTTATCTATAAACTAGCTTATGCTTGCGACTTCTTCCGCGTGGACTACACAAATTTCAAACCCCTATTTCACCCCTTTACGGGTTGAATTTTCAAAAATTCTTTCTTAGCGGATGCCTACGTCATAATAGCTATCTGCATGCCAAATTTTAGCCCGATCCGTCCAGTACTTTAAGCTGTGCGTTGATAGATCAGTCAGTCAGTCGGTCACCTTTTCCTTTTATATATTTAGATATTTGCTCATCACTTTATATCGTGAAACGTTTATTTTTCATAATTTTTTAGTGTTTACCTACACTTCAAGGAAATTACTAAATAATTTTAAATACATATCAAAAACTGCCTAACCGGCAGGAATCGAACCTGCATCTTCTGGGTTCGCGCCCGATGCCTTGACCATTCGGCCACGCATTAAAATTATTTATGAAACATTTATATTATTAGTTATACGAAACTCACGTCTGATAAACAGAGTGAAGACAAACAAATGAATAAATTCAAACAAGTTAAAACTCTTGTTTAAATAAACAACTGTTCTGTATAATATTTGTTTAAATATTCCATATTCCACGAGTTTTGTTTTGTTAAGGCTGAAACAAAGAGAACGCGTGACGGCAACGAGTCTAATACTTGCTCCCCACGGTGCGTGACATTGCGGACGGACGCAGACCAGTCCGCACCGACCACAGAGAAGTGGTGATCTGTGGCACCGATGGACCATGGGAAGGGTTATAGCAGACAAGATGCTTTTAGCATCAGGGATCGACATTTTACGACTCGACTGCATTGATGCTGCATCACGTTTCGTCAACTTTCCGCGTTCAATCGCTGTTTTGAAATACACAATAAATAAAATCGACTAGATCGTTGCTAATGGAGATACTACTATGTGAGCCAAGTAGAGCGTTAACTAAACCACCGATCGCTGTTTTTTTTTTATTCAGTTACAAGTTAGCCCTTGACTGCATTCTCACCTGGTGGTAAGTGATGATGCAGTTTAAGATGATAGCGGGCTAACCTGGAAGGGGTATGGCAGTTTTTATTAAACCCATACCCCTTTGGTTTCTACACGGCATCGTACCGGAACGCTAAATCGCTTGGCGGCACGGCTTTGCCGGTAGGGTGGTAACTAGCCACGGTCGAAGCCTCCCACCAGACCAGACCAGAAATATAGAAATTATAAAATTCCAAACCCCTGCCAGGAATCGAACCCGGGACCTCCCACTATTAAGACCACAGCGCTCACCACTGCGCCAGGGAGGTCGTCAAAAAGGTCGTCGTTAGTTCTGATCGATCGCGATAGCTGATAAAAACATTATCACTGGAATTTATAGTCATAGTCAAACGACATATTGTGTCATACACAACCTTAATGCATTGCATAAAGGTTGAGTATGACACTTTCATATGTCGTTTGAATCGTCCTCTAAAGAAGCCCCTATTTTGATTATGAATTCCAGTGTAAGTCTGCTATGGCCCTAAAATTTCACTCCACACTCTACAGCTTCCGTCGCGTTTTGTGTGTTTCAAGCTTTAAAGCTTTTACTAAAAATATTAAACATACGGTACGGAACTGCGCTCATTATCATTTCAGACTCGACACATCATAAAGCTTCTTTAAAAAAGGCAGTCAAGGGCGACTAAGATTTGCAAGTAGGGTTCCGTACCATTATTTAAATGTAAATGCCTTTTTAATAGCCCTTGCGTAATAAACTGAACAAGAATAACGCTGAGCGCCTATTGTCTACTGTTCATCAAATTCCAAAAATCGGTCCACTACCGAGCATGGGTGTCCCCTAGAATTAGACGGGGTTTTACCATAGTTCGCTATGCTGGCAAAGTGCAGATTGGCAGACTTCAACCATCTTTGAGAACATTATGGAGAACTCTAAGGCATGCAGGTTTCTTCAAGATTAAAGCAAGTGATATTTAATTGCTTAAAATGCACATAGCTCCGAAAAGTTCGGGGCGAGTGCCCAGATGTCAAACTTCCGATCCACTGATTAGGAAGCCGACGTCTTAACCACTAGGCTATAGGTATCATTGCTTATAGAATTTCCAAATTTCTTCTGCTGGGAATTGAATCCAAAACACCACTCACCTCTCCACCAGGAGGGTTTCCAAAGTATTAGCCGCTGATTCCTAACTCTGTGGTATTAGATGTGGATTTGTTTCTGAACTTTGTCTTATCCATTATGTGGTGCGGAACCCTAAAAAGGCTAAGTCAAAAAGGTCGGGCCACTGTACCTATGCATATAATATGTAAAGGAGCTAAAAGTATTTACATAACGGCATAATGGGTTGAAGCTGCTAAATGTACGCTGGGCGTTGTCAACGATGACTTATGGGGACTCACGGGGTTGAATAACACACGGGCACGGAGTATTATAAGTAGATTTCTTTTGTTAAGTAAAAAAATCTTTTTTAAGTTCTGAAATTATTATTTGTTGGTTTTTGTAAGTTTATTTATTAAAAAAAATACCGAAACGAAAAGAAATAATAAACTATGGCAAAATTTCTCAGCTTGCACAGGCTATCGCTAGTGGCGATCTCCCTCAGTCAGTCTGTCATTTAATAAAATATAGATCTTTTTTTCTGTAAATACAAAAATGAGTGGTAGGGTGGCTGAAAAACCGCACTTGGCTGGCATGGTAGACTATGGCCTAAATCTTTCTTATTCTTTACCGTGCTCCGTAGTGGGCCGGTGACAAGTTCATGATGAAACCCCCCGTAGTTTGTAGACGCCGGTGAGAAAGGATTTGAAGAAAAGTAAAAGTGATCCTAAAAAATCAAATCTTGGTATGCGGACGAAGCGGCGAGAAATCCCTAGTAAGGACAGCAATTATATTTTATTTACAACTATGAATCATGGGCATATACAGCATTAGATAGGTCTCCGGTTCAAATTTTTTAACAACAATAATCGATGCAAATAGTGAAGACAATAGGTACATTACAAACTTTTAACATTATAAAATATTTAATTAATATAACTATTATCTAAAGCTAATTAATATTTCATCATCATCATCATGATCAACCCATCGCCGGCTCTCTACAGAGCACGGGTCTCCTCTCAGAGTAAGAAGGGTTTTGGCCACAGTCTACCACTCTGGCCAAGTGCGGATTGGCAGACTTCACATACTTTTAATATTTACAATGTATATTAATTAAAAAAATATTTATATGTTTTATTTCTTTTATTAGTAAAATGCACGGGCCGATAGCATTGGATTCATGTATACAAGGTTGTTAATCAAATAAATTATTATGAATACTGCAAAAAACATTATTGTAATAAAAACCAAACACGTAAAGTATGCGTCCACATTATTACCCTCTATGTTTTCATATCGCCACTCTCTAGTGAAGAAATATAGCCTTTTATAA
Source organism: Maniola hyperantus (assembly GCF_902806685.2). Classification (NCBI taxonomy): domain Eukaryota; kingdom Metazoa; phylum Arthropoda; class Insecta; order Lepidoptera; family Nymphalidae; genus Maniola; species Maniola hyperantus. The sequence continues at coordinate 12,733,884 of NC_048547.1, read as the reverse complement.
TATCGCAAGTGACAAAACCAGAGCGTGGAACAAACGCATTATAGGGGACTGGCAAGAGGGTGGACACGGTCCCGATTTAATATAATCAGTCACGAAGATAAGCCTAAGGGATTTGTGAAATCGCATTAGCAAATTTTTGGAGGGATTCAAAGCGCTGAGCAGACTTGTTATGTGAGGTTTCAATTTGTAGAGACAAAGCCAGTGATTGGAATAATTTACTTAAACTAATCTATCTTATAAGCAGTGATAGCCTAGTGGTTAGGACGTCCGCCTTCTAATCGGAGGTCGGAGGTTCGATCCCGGGCACGCACCTCTAACTTTTCGGAATTATGTGCGTTTTAATTAATTAAATATCACTTGCTTTAACGGTGAAGGAAAACATCGTGAGGAAATCAGCATGCCTGAGAGTTCTGCATAATGTACTCAAAGGTGTGTGAAGTCTACCAATCCGCACATGGCCAGCGTGGTAGACTATGGCCAAAACCCTTCTCACTCAGAGAGGAGACCCGCGCTGTGTAGTGAGCCGGTGATGGGTTCATCATGATGATGATGAATTTATCTTATTATATACATATAAAACGATAGAGTGACTGATTGATATATCAAATCGGCTTAAACCGCAAGACAGCTTAAGCGGAGCAGAGATGTGTTCAGGAAACCAATTAGATTTTTAAAGGTTGACGTGAAAGTTTTTCACGTCATCTTCCATAAAAATATAATCCGTGAAAACTGACTCCTCACGCGCCATTTTAACTTTTTTTCATATCAAAAGTACGATTTTGGACGTGAACCGTACTTTTGACAAGACAGTGTTGACCCATAGAGTTAAAATGGCACGTAAAAAGTCTAAGCAATTTTAAGGCAAGATTCGAACCCGCGTCTCCTGGGATCGCGCTCGACGCTCTAACAGCTAAGCTACGTTTCGCTTGCTACCAGTGACGAAATTTGTGATATGTAAGTTCACTCAGTACTGAAGCGACTGTTAATGCCATCTAGTAGCGAGAGTAGTAGTAGCCAGGAGACGCGGGTTAGAATTCTGCCGGTCCGCAAATTTTTTATATGTATTTAAAATTATTTAGAAATTTCCTTGAAGGGTAGAAAAATTATAAAATACGTGAAAAGTAATTTTTTATGCATTATAATCAGTAATATATAGTTTCAAAGTTACATAGGCTCCAATATTTGTATAAAAATTTTGCATCCCCTGAAAATCAAGGAAACCACAGACATATTCGTTCGTAGAAGATGTCTATAATACTCAATTGAATCTGATTGCTTGGTATTCAAAATGGAACCAAACTACGTATTCTTGGAGCGCGCTGTTACGTTTACAAGACGCTGTCACCAGAATCTACTCTAGGACTTTCCGTACCAACTATGCATCGATGGCTCCAACGGCCAAATAGTGTAAATCTTTTCCTAAAAGTAGTAATTAAAATCCAGCAGATGCGAGCTAGTATCGAGTTGCAATCTTGAACGAAATTAAAGAGAGGAGAATGTACAAATTAAAAAGGTTTCTGTCTTGCTCGCTGTAATCAGAGTTCCCCATTAATTGACCTCATCCTCCATCCTTGTGTTTCAACTATTTACGCAAAATTGAGCTTCCCAGGTCGGTAATTAAAGAGCCCAGTCTAATGGTCGGTAGTTACTTTGTTGGTCGGTTCGTCGTGTTTGTTATTATTGTATGCTTAGTATGAGATTTCACATCTCACTAACGTTGATAGTACGAAGTTGACGAACGTCGAAATACTTCACCGTTAAAGTTAGAGCCTCAATAGCTCAACCGGTAAAGGAGTGGACTGAAATCCGAAAGGTCGACGGTTCAAACCCCGCCCGTTGCACTATTGTCGTACCTACTCCTAGCACAAGCTTGACGCTTAGTTGGAGAGGTAAAGGGAATATTAGTCATTTAACATGGCTAATATTCTTTTTAAAAAAAAGTTAAAATATATCATTTCAGTTTAGTCAAATGGATGTTCTTCTTTTGTTGTTTGGTAACTTTTTGTAGAGTCAGGCCAGCATAATGCAATACGCCAGTGTCAAGTAGCTCTTAACATACTTGTTTTAAAGCTTACATTTGACTATACATGTACCAGCGCTCCACGCTTGTAGCGTTGGTAGATCAAGTGGTGGCTGGTAGCGCAAAGTTTCCGCTGAAACGCAAAATTAAAATCTGTGGTACTGAATTTTTTATTTTAAATCTAGGAAATTTAGGTCCATTTTACTTTGATGTTATTGTATTTCGACGCTCGAATTCTGTCAACGTTAGCGAAATTTAAAATCTCATACTAAGCATACATGAATGTGTTGCTGCCATGGCGACGGGTATAAACATAGCCTTATTGTGTCCGGGGGGTCTCAACTTGCGGATAACTACCGTGATAACTAAAGATAAAATAAATTCACTTGTTAGTCGCGTAGGTACGAATACGTACTAGCTTTTGCTTGCGACTTTGGTATTGCGGATCAAGATTTTTAATAGATGCCGATTAGATGCCGTTGGCATTTTTAAAAAATAAATAGGCTTTGGACTAAGAGCCAGAGCGTGCCAGACCTTCGTTATTTTATAAAAGTTGAAAGTTTCCCCTTGTTAGACACCTTTAAATTTTTAAACTTTAAGGGCCGGTTGTTTCAAACCATTGGTCTTCGTAAGATACGTTCGTTAAAATTTAACAGACGTAGACGAACTTTAACATCTGTTAATTTCAGTGCGTTGCTTCATTGTACAAGAAACTGTTCGTCATTGTTATTTTGGTTGCGAAACTAACCCTAAAAATTAACTTACTTCTCCGTATCCTTTTTTTATTTCATTTTCAGTATATTAAATTATATACATAGTTATTAATATTGCTACTTCGCATTTTAAACACTTTTTCTTTCTTACAAATTCTCTTTCATCTTCAAAAAAACTACCATTAAAAGCTTTGAATTAAATTGATTCCATTATAATTTGTAAATAAAATATTCCGTTTGTAAGAAGTATGAAGTTACGAACTGATTTGACGATCAGCACTGGTTAACGTAAACGTAACTTTTTAACGAACGTTAGCGCTAATAGATGCTGAACAACGCTTTTTCTTTACTTACGTTCGTTAGCGCCATATTTAAAGGTTACGTATCCGTCAAAGTTTGTTGAAACAACCGGCCCTAAGAGCGTCTGGCAGGGGGTTTCCACGACATCTTACAAATAAAAATTTATGACAATCAGGATGCGTAAAATTTTACCAATTCTGAACAAATATCTAATTTGAGTTGAGTTTGACTTTGAGAAACTTTCAGCTTTAAGCTTTAATAATCCGAAACACTACATTGCTGGGCGGTATGGCTTTGTCAGTAGGGTAGTAACATAGCCACGCCCAAAGCCTCCTACCAGATCAGACTAGAGGCAATTTAGAAATTAAAAATATCCAAATTGCCCCCGCCGGGAATCGAACCCCGGAATTCCCACTTACATATAGTACCACAGCGCTCACCACTGCGCCTGGGAGGTCGTCGAATTAATACCATCATACCATATTTTTATTTTATTATTTCATTCCATTTCTTTATTCATTTGGAGTTCCATGATTTTAATGTCTGAGAAAAACTGCGTGTATCCAGCAGAAAATAATAATATGTCTTCCATTATAAACATCTCAAATAAATAAACTCTTTCACGTAAAAGGCAAGGCATTGGGTGCGGCCTTTGTACAATACAAGCATCGTTATCATATTACCCCTACCCTCCTCTCCCCCCCTCCCCCTGGTGATCTATCCATTATTCACCCAAACGTATGAAAAATTGTATTATCGGCTGTTTACGTTAACGAATATTGATATGAAAGGGTGAAAGTAATACCTCATATTATTAGGTACATAAATTCGTCAAACATTGAAGAAAATTGGTAGAGATCGTTTGATATGAGATAGGTATACTTAAAGATAATCTTTTCTTACTCGACTACGTTGTGATAGCCTAGTGGTTAGGACGTCCGCCTTCTAATCGAAGGTCGGGGGTTTGATCCCGGGCACGTATCTCTAACTTTTCGGAGCTGTGTGCGTTTTATTTAAGTAATAAAATATCACTTGCTTTATCTAATGGGAAGGAAAACATCTATAGGAAACCTGCATGTCTGCATACAGGGTTCCTTTTTTTCCTTTAGAGGTACGGAATCATAAAAAACCGGCCAAGTGCAAGTCAGGCTCGCGCAACGGGGGTTCCTTACTACAGTCGTATTTTTTCGACATTTTGCACGATAATTCAAAAACTATGATGCATAAAAATAAATAAATATCTGTTTTAGAATGCACAGATTTTTCCCCTAATGTCTGCTATAAAACCTACCTACCTGCCAAATTTCATGATTCTATACGTCAACGGGAAGTACCCTGTAGGTTTCTTGACAGACAGACGGACAGACAGACAGACAGACAGACCAACAGACTGACAGACAGACAGACGACAAAGTGATCCTAAAAGGGTTCCGATTTTCCTTTTGAGGTACGGAACCATAAAAATAGTCAATTTAGGAACGCCTCGCCCGAAAGTGGAACGTTATATAACGAAAACATTCACCCAATTAGACTCCACCATTCTTATTACGAACATTCCTTCTAATTAAAAGAGACACCTCTTACTAATTGCGATAGTAATGGCGCGCTCGTTAGTTTGATTAAAAATATTTGAAAGGCAAAAAGGAAATATATGTTGCAATGTCGCTTAAGATGAATTATTTTATTTAAGTGCGCGCAAATAACATTTCTATTCATTACCCATACAATGTGAAATTTTTGCGGGTATCAAATCATAATTCGAATATTCATAATTAAATATTTGAGAAGACCAACCGACGAGTTTCTTGCTGGTTCTTCTCGATAGCAAAGGTATTCCAAATCAGTGGTAGATTCACTCGACGATTTAAAAGCACTTATAAAAGTTCATTTGAATAAAACTCTTTCTGTATTTTTTTGCGGGTGGGGGGAGGGGGATCTTAGAAAAATACCAGCCCCATCGTTCTCTAAACTAACCGTACACACGCAACACAATGAAATATTCCTGTATGATTCCTATATACTTATTTATTATTTACATGACATATTTCGCATTTGTTGCAACAGTTCGACGTGATTTTTGCTTGAAAACTACGCCACCAGTTAAACACTTGGAGAGGTAAATTAACTAGTTCCCACAATATGAATTATTGAATTATTTAACCTAAACCCACGCGGACAAAGTCGCGGGCATCAGATATCTTAAATTACTTAGTATGATTTTTCAAAAAAAAATCCTAAAATCTCCGAACTACTTATAGTTTCTCTGTACCATTTGACCCACGGAATGTCTTATCGTTCGGCATCGTAAAAGTACCCCTAAACCCCTACAATAGTCGATAACCCACAGACACGTACGAAGCGATTCGCTTCCTGGTTTCTGTTAGAATATAGAATACCCTTCCTGCTTCCGTTTTCCCCGCCGCTTATGTTGGTATGGTACCATCAAAGTACGAGAATGGCATCTTCTAGACCATTACCCAACCATTTTAATATCGCGATCCACAAAAAAGCCAAAAAGTTAACTTAAAACCTCACGACCCCTTCGCTATAAAATTTACTAAAACAATATATGGTAGCTTTGAAAAATGAATATAGAAATCGTCTGTTATTATTCGAAAATAATTTATCTGTTTGCAAAGATGATCTTAGTAATTCTGTTCTACATAATCTCTAAACTGAAGTAAAATTAATTTTAGTTTAGTTCAGTTTAGAGATTCAGCACTACAGAGTTAGCCACAGTGGTACTAATTCTGATTACAGCTAAATTTTAGAGTATTTGCATCTTTTTCTTACAAATGTATTAAGAAAAGACTGGCAAACTAAATTCAATTTAAAGCTGTGAAACTTCGTGACTTTAGTTGCCAGTCTTGAGCATAGTGTTTAAATAAAAATTTACCCTCTAACAAATAAACCTGGAATAGCGGTGGAATAGTTATACTCTGTTTTGTCTTTCTCTGTCATCAGTAATTTGACATTTGAAGGAAAAAGACAAAACAGAGTATAACTATTCCACCGCTATTCCAGATTTATTTGTTAGAGGGTTAGAGTCTTTAATTTAAAATTCATTTTCGGTCCTTTTTAGCAATATTAAAAAGAAAAAGATGCAGTACTCTAAGTTTAGTTTAGACAAAAACATCAGAACCTACGCTATTGTATTCATATTTCTGTATTTTTATTCAAAACTGACTTGGTAATGTTATAGTTCCTTCGAAGATACTGAGTTGAACTGCCCCGGAGCAATTCTTACGAAAATATTTGCTATTATTCTCTACAGCAGTTTGCAGTGAGCTTGCTATTACTTGAAATTACTTGGCTGGTTCAGTTCTTGGATAGATGTTATGTTTTACTGTCTTACTGCTTGCATTTATATTTAACCTTCGACGTAAAAAGAAAGGTGTTATTATATTATAAGTCTTATGTTTCAAGTCTTGATATTGATTGTGATCGCAACTAAATTCTAGAGTTTTCGCATTTTTCTCTTGCCAGTGTAATAAGAAGGGGAAGCTTTTCTTAAGTAATTTAAAATTGACAACCATCGTGACTTTCGTCATCGTGTCGTGTCGTCGAGTCGTGTTTAAGTGGAGTAGTACTATTTAGTCTTTTATTAATTTAAAATTTATTTTCTGTCTTTTTTTAGTAATATTAATAAGAAAAAGATGCAGATTCCTACTCTAAATTTAGTTTAGAGAAAAACATCAGAATCAACGCCAAAATAAATGTCTTTCTATCTTGGATGGTAAAAACTTAATTTTTTAATTTAACTTTTTTTCTTACTTTCATAGGGCCCTAAAAGCAGATAACATTGGTTTCAATTATGACATTTGCGAGGTAGAATTAGTTCGATTTTTTTTTGTTCAAATATACTTTTAAAAAGTAAGTACGTCAATCGAAAGAAATAAAAGTAAAAAGAAAGAGTGAAATAGAAATATTTTACTATGTAGATCTCAAAATAATGATTGTCAAGAAAAAATGAGCCATTATTTTAGTGTAGTATTTTTAAAGAATAGCATTGAGCTTAGTTTTTCGACTATTTTTCAATCTCTTTGTTGCCAAAAATATAGACGTTGAATTTTGAAGAGGCAGTTGTCATATTCGTTTGGAACAATACAAAAAATATCCCCTTTTGTATCAAAAGCACATTGTTTAAGCGTACCTACTCATAACATATGCAAAGCAGAGCTGAGTTCCAAGCGCTATAAGCACACAGGCGACTTTTGGTTGCACAACTTTTTATTCTGTCACTATCTTGTTTTATACTTAATGCGATAGTCATAATACTTACTACTTCCAATTGACTTTTTGACTATTAGCAAAAATACACATTTTAATAAAGTGCTGAAAGTTTAGCCAAATAAAACTACAATAATAATTTCATAACCAAACATGCTCTCAACATAATATAAGCCGTAACGAGTCAACGTCGTCGACTGCCAGTGACTTCGTTTGCGTAGAATAAGGTTTTGAAAACTGTGGGAACTATTTTTGGAGGATAAAAAGTAGCATATATCACAATCCAAGTTTTTAATTATAACGAAGCAAAAAAATCACGAGTATCTGTTACTCTGATGCGACGTGATTAAACAACAAACCAACAAATAAACACATTTTCGCATTTATGATATGGGTCCTGATTTATACGTGATATTTTTGGCAAAGAAAAATGTAGATGCCTGTTATTGATAATTATTATTTTATAATCATTTCTCGTTCGTCACGACGACTTTTTCTTCTTACTATTAATCTAACAAAATAATGGTAGGTGTATCGACTATTTTGTCTAGCAATGTGTCTTTAGTGTGATCGTACCTTAATTTTCTTGTCATTCCAAGTTACGTAATACCACGGACACAGACTAAATTCAATAGAGCCTATTTTTTGTATTATTTATCGGAATTTTCACGAATGCGCTGAATTTTAAAATGCTTTATATTTTTCCATTGGGGACGATAGATTTTGTTTGTTGATAACACACAGAGATATTTTTTGTTTGATAAAAATTAAAACGTGTTTTGTACGTAGCCTGGACTCATCGGTCTTTTTAAAATTGAAATGTTTGTTCTTTTATTTCTTGATAATTAGTTTTAATTGGTGAGCGCTGTGGTCTTATTAGTGGGAGGTCCCGGGTTCGATTCCTGGCAGGGGTTTGGAATTTTATAATTTCTAAATTTCTGGTCTGGTCTGGTGGGGGGCTTCGGCCGTGGCTAGTTACCACCCTACCGGCAAAGCCGTGCCGCCAAGCGATTAAGCGTTCCGGTACGGTACCAAAGGGGTATGGGTTTACTAAAAACTGCCATACCCCTTCCAGGTTAGCCCGCTATCATCTTAGACTGCCTCATCACTTACCACCAGGTGAGATTGCAGTCAAGGGCTAACTTGTATGTGAATTAAAAAAAATATTAAAATAATCATCATCATTACCAACCCATCGCCGGCTAACTACATGGCATCTTGTATCAGAATTTGGCCTATAGTTTATCAAGTGCGGATATGCAGACTTTACACCTTTGCGAGATAGGTTAGTACTTGACAACAATCAAGCTTAATAAAAAGCAATGGTGAGGTCTAGGTTACCTAGATCAGATCCTACTCACTCTTGCCTTGAATCTATTTAGGTTTTCACTACCATATCAAAATTGCGAAAGTGTGTTTGTTTGTTGGTTTGTTGGCTTGCCCTTCAATCTCGTCGCAAAGGAGCAACAGATCGACGTGATTATTTGCATGGGTATAGCTAAATATCTGGAGAGTGACATAGACTACTTTCAAACCCGGGAAATTAAAAAGTTCCCACGAGATTTTAAAAACCTAAATCCACACGGGCGAAGTTGCGGGCATCAGCTTGTACCTTATAATTTTACTACTCAAAAACAACGCTTCTATATTTTGTACTAGCGGATACCCGGCGTGTACGGTGGCGGCTATGGTAAAAAAAAAAAAACATTCTAGAACCATCTTCTCATTATTGCATTTCTAATGTAACCGATTTGGGGCACCTCGATTGGATGGTTCGGAAGTCTATAACGGACGTGTAGGTAAATCATTTTTTGTGTTTTATATATTACTAGCTTATTTCCACGACTTCGTCCGCGTGGACTACACCAATTTCATAACCCAATTAGGTTGGTAGGTATCCAATAGGGTAATATAACAATAATAATACCCTTAGAGGTTGAATATTCAAAAATCCTTTCTTAGCGGATACCTACGTCATCGTAGCTATCTGCATGCTCAGTCCGATCCGTCCAATAGTTTGAGCTGTGCGTTGATAGATAAGTCAGTCAGTCAGTCACTTTTATCTTTTTTATATTTAGACTAGCTTATGCCCGCGACTTCGTCCGCGTGGACTACACAAATTTCAAACCCCTATTATACTCCTTTAGGGGTTGAATTTTGCAAAATTCTTTCTTAGCGGATGCCTACGGCATAATAGTTATCAGCATGCCAAATTTCAGCCCGATCCGTCTAGTAGTTTCAGCTGTGCGTTGATAGATCAGCCAGTCAGTCAGTCAGTCACCTTTTCCTTTTTTATATTTAGATTAAGATTAGGTTATACCTACTTACACCTTTTTAGTTAGTTTATAAGAAAGCAGAAGCAGTCTTGAAAAACTATATTATAAAAGCCGCCATCTGCAAAGTGCGGAAAAAGTCCTGTTTTTGCGCCGCGCTGCAAAGTTTCCCGAAGTCAGGACTGGAAGTTAACCGCCGGCAGATGTGCCCAGCTGAATAATAAATTACAGGGAGCACCTGCATCCCAAGTCGGACAGGTTTTTAAGATAATTGTATATAATATAATAATATAAGGTAGAATAATAAGGCAAAACTTCGAGAGAGCGAGAATAAAGAGTCTCTACGGGATTTTTGAAAACCTAAATCCACGCGGTTGAAATAAGTAGATTCATGATGATCATCGTCAACCTATGGATGTCCACTGCTGGACATAGGTCTCATGTAGGGAATCCTACACGCCACGGTCTTGTACCACCTGAATCCAGCAGTTCCTTGTGCTTAATTAGTCGATTGCGATCTTTTTATTACTTGTAAATATATAAAAGGAAAATCTGACAGATTGACTGATCTATTAACGCACAGCTCAAACTAATGGACAGATCAGGCTGAAATTTGGCGTGCAGATAGGTATTATGACGTATACATCCGCTATAAAAGGATTTTTGAAAATTCAATCCCTAAAGGGGTAAAATAGGGGTTCGAAATTTGTGTAGTCCACGCGGACGAAGTTGCGGGAATAAGTTTTTTTTATTTTTTTTTTGAATTTTTTGGGATTTTTTAATCACTATGTGAATATATCAGATCCATAATAACCTTATTAAATTTCTATCTATCTTAATTTAATACATTAGGTTTATTCTTACATTTCGGTTATTCTTAAAATAAATTCAAAAAGAGTTCTCGTGGCTGAAGAAAAAGGCACTGCGCACTTTATACCCACATCTGATAAATTTAGGCAAAAAGTATTCAATAGATAATAATAAGTAGGTATTCAATAATTGGAGGTCGGGGGTTCGATTCCGGGCACGCACCTCTAACTTTTCGGAGTTATGTGCCTTTTAAAGTAATTAACATATCACTTGCTTTAACGGTCAAGGAAAACATCGTGAGGAAACCTGCATGCCTGAGAGTTCTCCATAATGTTCTCAAAGGTGTGTGAAGTCTGCCAATCCGCACTTGGCCAGCAGTGGCGTGCACAGGGTTTCAACCTAGGGTAAGCATTAGTTAGCTAACTACCTATTTAATGACAGGTCACATGAAAAATGAGCACCTAGGCATTTCAACTAGGCAAGCAGTGATTTTATGCCTCGATGACCTGCACGCCACTGTTGGCCAGCGTGGTGGACTATGGCGAAAACCTTTCTCACTCTGAGAGGAGACCTGTGCTCTATAGTGAGCCGGTGATGGGTTGATCATGATGATTCAATAAAATCATCGAACTATGTTTAATAGTTCAAAGTGTTATCGTTTAAAGAAATTGACGCTAACAATGACTAAAAATAATAAGTAAAATGATCGACGATTATAATAAAATTAGATCGATGGTGCAAAAACTGAGTCAGGGCGTCGCAAGTGCTTCCTTGATTAATAATTATGGTGCCATCTGCACGAGTAGTTAACGCTTTACTCGACTTTGTAGAAATTATGATTTCGTAGACGAAAGGCACTTTAAGTGCTTAGTGGGGAAAATTAATTCGATACGCTTTGTCATGGAAATGTATAGGTCGGTTACACAGGGCTGCCACTGTTCACAGTTGTCACACAAACGCAATCTAAATATATAAAAGGAAAGGTGACTGACTGACTGACTGATCTATCAACGCACAGCTCAAACTACTGGACCGATCGGGCTGAAATTTGGCATGCAGATAGCTGTTATGACGTAGGCATCCGCTAAGAAAGGATTTTTGAAAATTCAACCCCTAAGAGGGTGAGATAGGGGTTTGAAATTTGTGTAGTCCACGCGGACGAAGTCGCAGAGCATAAGCTACTTTTACTATAAATCATGTTCTAAAATAACAATTTAAGTATAATAAATGGCCTCTTGTAAGGACTTCCACACTCGACGGTTTTGTGCCGCCTGAATCCAGCGGCTCCCTGCAACTCGTTTAATGTCGTCTGTCCACCTAGTGGGGAGTCTTCCAACGATACACTTTTCGGTGCGAGCGACGTCGCCATTCTTGCACCTCGGGACCTTAGTTCGAAACAATAGATGTTGGGGTACCAAGGTTCTGATAATATGTATTTGAGTGTAATTAGAGTATGAAAAAAACACTATTATACAAGATTATCAAGAACACTAGTGCAACATAAACTGTGAGACATTTAACAGAAATGGGCTCAAAAAGCTTATAGAGATAAACTGTGTAGTTAAACAACCAAACGTAATTCTTTGGCAGACAACTATCTTACTACTTAGCAAAATGGTGGACATTAAAATGCAAAATACTTGAATCTATGCAAAATTACAGCTTTCCAGGTCAAATGGATTCTCTTGTGGATTTAGTGTCACGATGAAAATAGAGTGCGCCAACTTTGAATAAGAAATTCAGTAAGCTGTCTGGAAATACGACTGTTTTTTGTAAATTTGTCCGTTTGGCACAATTATTGTCTCATAAATATATTTATGAGTCGGTCCAAACTCACTTTGTTGTCTGTCTGTCGGTCTGTCAAGAAAAATCTGAAAACCGTGAATATGTGGTTACATTACAAAAAAAAATATTGTGGTCATGAACTAATAATTAGTATTTTCAATTTTCAAAGTACCTAAGATAACTATATCAAATGGGGTATCATACAAAAGTCTTCACCTGTGCATTCTAAAACAGATTTTTATTTATTTTTATGCATCATAGTGCAAAATGTCGAAAAAGTACGACTGTAGTACGGAACTCTCGTTGCGCGAGCCTGACTCGCACTTGGCCGGTTTTTGATAACTGAATAAGCTTCCATCATTTAATAGGTAAATAATTAAAAATCGCGCATACAGAAACACGCGCAGCTTGTGTCATCTGAACAGCATCCAAGGTACCGGAGCTCTCAGATGAATTACGTAAAGACGCCTTATCTCCATTGAAATGGAGATCAAAGGAAGGCGCTTTCAAAAACTTCTCAAAAGCCGTCGATAGCGAATAACTTGAGTATGGAGTTTACACTAGCACATTGTTAACGAAGCTTTTGTCTTCATTCAACATTTTCTTGATATTTTAATGAGATGAATGGCTCGTTTCAGTTTCATCCGTCCATCTCTTTATATCTAAGGTTTAAAGATGTTTGTTTCATCTTGTTAAACTATACAGGAGGAGGATCCGTAGGAGAACTAGAGTAACCGACATAGCTCAACGGGTTGCGAAGCTGAAGTGGCAATGGGCAGGGCACATAGTTCGTACAACCGATAGACGTTGGGGTCCCAAAGTGCTGGAATGGCGACCTCGCACCGGAAGACGCAGCGTTGGAAGACCCCCACTGGGTAGACGGACGACATCAGACGAGTCGCAGGGAGCCGCTCGATCCAGGCGCAAGACCGTGGCGTGTGGAAGTCCCTACAAGAGACCTATGTCCAGCAGTGGACGTCTATTGGTTGATGATGACGATGATGATGGTGAAACTATACAGAACTAGCTTATGCTTGCGATTTTGTCCGCGTGGACTACGAAAATTTCAAACCCCTGTTTTGCCCTAGATGATGATTTAAAATATTTTCTTAATTTTAAATCATCATCATCGTCATCCACCTTTGAGATCATGGAGAACTCTCAGGCATGCAGGTTTCCTCGATTTTTTTCAGCACCGTTAAAGCAAGTGATATTTTAATCCTTTTAAAAATGCACACAACTCCGTAAAGTTAGTGGTGCGTGCCCGGGATCGAACCCCCGACCCTCGATAAGAAGGCGGACGTCTTAACCACTAGGCTATCACCGCTTATGTAAAATAGGATAGTAAAACAAATTAAAAGTCATCTTAAATAAGAGATATTTTAATTAACACGGCTAGTTCCCAACAAACTTAGATTAAGGTTTGACGTCGCACTGAGTTTATGAAACTACGACAAAAAATAAATATATGCAAGCACTTCTTTCGAAATATGCAGATCCCCTTAAGTGCAGTTGAGAACTAACGTTATAAATGCGAAAAAAAATAACTAAGAGCTCGACTTTGAAGCCCTTTAAACTTCAGACTCAGTATGAAAACATTTTATGAACAACTGCAACTACGTTATGCGTATTAACTTTTACACATGTTGTATTGAACAAAAGAAAAAGGAAAATGTTTTCGTACAATTTGAAATTCTAAAAGCTGTACCTACTACGCAAGAGTTTTATATTATTTTTGCAGAATTTACAATATTGAAAACTAGCTGATGCTCGCGACTTTGTCCGCTATGTCACAAACACACTTTCACATTTTATAATAAGGGTACTTACTGATTTAAATTTAAAAATCTTGGATAGTTTAAAAACCTGCATGAGAAATCGCAAGTGGCAGCAGCTGCATTAATTCAGGGCTAATTTTAAAAATTAAAATTTAAATAATTCATAATACGTCTGAGTGATTCCGTTCTAAATTAAATTTACGATCCTTGGAGCTTGCTTAATTGACTTTAAAATAGTTACGAGTATATCAAAAGCATTTAAATTTCACTTTTAAAATTATAATTTTATCTATGTATGGCATGAAAATATGGAATAAAATTGGTAAACTAAAACTTGTGAATATAAAATAAGAACAAATAGAACAAGAATAAAATTTTTAGATTAATTCCCGTGTAACTTGCAATATAATAATAACCTAATACATTTATTCTTCATCTATTCTGTTAAAATAGTTTTAATTATAATTTTAAGTAATCTCTTTTGGCCTTCTGTTATACCTAGATTTAAATTTAAATAATAATTATGTATTTACGCTGTTGATTACTTTCAAATAAATAAAATAAAATAAAATTATATACCTACTTACATGCATTACGAAGAACTGAATTTCAATTTCAATCTTGCGAAGCCGGATCACCTAATTCTTAGTCTAAATATATAAAAGAAAAAGGTGACTGACTGACTGACTGATCTAATAACGCACAGCTCAAACTACTAGAAAGATCAGGCTGAAATTTGGCACGCAGCTAGCTATTATGACGTAGACATTCGCTAAGAAAGGATTTTTTAAAATTCAACCCCTGAAAGGGTGAAATAGGGGTTTGAAAATTGTGTAGACGAAGTCGCGAGCATAAGTTAGTAGATATATAAAACTTGTGATTTATGACATACAGTCTTTTGATCAATAAGTGCACGAAACATTCAGGCACTTATGCCTTCAACACGACCTCTACTAACCCTATTACACGATAATTCACATCGTTACATCACTTACAAATTGCTTGCGTGATAGGGTAAACTCACATACGTCTAACTATATATATCAACATGGAAAATGTATTAACGAGGATATTTTTAACACCAGTGAACCCGACTTACCCAACTACAGCAAAACCAAAAGGAAGGGCTATGACTTAAGCAGTCTATTATGTACTATGTATGTATGTACCTATGTGTGTAACAGGAGGCACGATAGTGCCCCGCCAAGACGAGCCAAACTAAAGAACCCGTTCTTTAGTTTGGCTCGTCTTGGCGGACTACGTACCCTTTCTCGAAGCGTTTTGTCGTATTTTCGAGCAGTCATAGCTTCGGTCTGGATGACGCTAGAAAGTTGAAATTTTCAGGATTTTCTTTCTTAGCATTTAAACTAGGTATCGTAGGTAATATAGATGCTCCCGGCTGTACTCACTTGGTGAGTCGACGTAAACCCGACTAGTAGAGTTAGTTGGTGTGTGAATCTGCCAATCCGCACTTGGCCAGCGTGGTGGACACTGACCTAAACTCTTCTTATTCCGAGAGGAGACCTGTACTCCGTTAGAGGCTGGAGATGGGTTGAAATGATGATTATTTTTGAATTTTTATTCCAATCAAAGTAAAGTCCATAAAATCTGTAGAATGATGGAGGAAATCTGGTAATTATGAGTTATGACTTGTGGGTACTATCCAGGGTAAAAATAAAACCTAAGTTTTGAGTGTGTTACTTGATTAACAAACAACACATCTTACAATTGTAAACATAGAGTTGGGATGGTCATGGTATAAGTTCTTACTAAAGCTCTAAAAGTCCATCCCACAGAAAACAAAAGACACAGAGAAAGAGAAAAAACCGCAAGAGTACGCATTAACAAAGTTTTGAATGAAAACAAAATCGCAAAATGCTGGCAAGGGATAGGGGATAATGCTTTGTTGTGATTGGTGCACTCAAAAGTCACGTAATCAAGACAACGTGCAGAATGAGGGTACTGAACGGGTCTGGACCGACTTTTATGCTAAGCAACTAAACTGCCTAAGCTTGGCGATCGAGGGTGTCCGGCTATTAGGCGTCTGTAGGTCTGTGGTCCATCCTAAACTTTACCCTCAATACTGCCTTTATATTCAAGAACGCGAATATTAGATATTTTATATATTTTTTTATATTTGTAACTAAAACATTCACAGTAAAGAGAAAAACAGAGCAAAAGTGGACAGGGAAGCACTTATCTCTATGAGAGATCTCTACCAGTGACCCTTGGCAGTGCGAGAGGTTGTAAAGGGGTAGAGTAGGTACAAGGTATTATCTTTATTTCACCTGATTATCCTTTTAGACATTAAGCCAACCTTATTACAACTTTTTGTTGATGGTTCAAACTTTGATGTAAGAAATACTATATCGATATGCCTTAGGCCATTTGCACATGGGGAGACCAACAAAAATTGTGTTCATCTTCGACGCAACTCATCATGTTTGGAGTTGAAGCCACATCTTAGTGCCATAGCAGAATGAATGAATTAATGAATGATTGATTTATTTATTCAACAAAATGCTAATACAGTAGGTAGAAATCATGTCTGATGATGAGCATATATTTTACCATTGTAACTGGTGTTTGAATATTATCTTAAGTTAAATTCAGAACTGATTCTTTTAGTATAAACGGCTAGATTTTGTGCATCGCGTTTGGTGACTATCTGCGGTCGATTGCTGTATCAAAAACCTTTTAATTTTAGACACTGTTTTGATACTAAATTGTGATTTGGCACAGTTGTGGCATAGAATATCAAAAAGACAAAATGCCAAAGTCTCACTACATCACTGAGACTGACGTTAAAAAAGGGCACTGAGTAAGACGTGCAATTTTGCTCATGACTTCCAAATGTGTGGAATCCAAATTTGAATCGCAGCTTACAGCTTCCAAAAATTCATCAAATTGTCGATTTCCCACGCTACGTAAGTATTGTGTATGTTTTGACCTTTACTAGTGGCACAATTTGCTCAAACGCCTTCACTTGTAAATTAGAGTTTAACAGCGTTTTAGTTTTTAGTTAGTCTTTTTTTAAATAGAGATAGTGAGCAAACGAGCAGGCGGGTCACCTGATGTTAAGTGATTAGAAAGAAAGAAAACTTTTATTTGATCACAATACTACAATAAACCTTAAAAGCCAATTAAGTCAATCTACATAATTAAACTGATAAGTAAAAAATAATAATAATAAAAAATACTATATATACGAATACGTGTGACCAAATATAGATTACCGCCGCCCACGAACATTTGCAGCACCAGAGGAGGATGCGTTGCCGGCCTTTCAGGAATTTGTCTTTCTAAACTCGCAATCATACGTGTATTCATGTGTCTGAACTTTATACTTCAAGGGCCTTGGTTGGTTGCATTATTGTCACCCAGAGTATAGAGAGCCTTATTATTCCGTAGTATATAAAACGTCACAAAGAAAACTAAACTTTGTACCGTGGACCGGAAAGTTTTAATTGGATTGTCGTAGATCCCGCATTATATGGAAATACTTCGCCTTGTGTTCGGGTATATTTCTCTTATAATATTACAGATTTTTAGGGTTCCGTACCTCAAAAGGAAAAACGGAACCCTTATAGGATCACTTTGTTGTCTGTCTGTCAGTCTGTCAAGAAACCTACAGGGTACTTTCCGTTCACCTGGAATCATGAAATTTGGCAGGTAGGTAGGTCTTAGTCTTAGATGGAACGTCAGCAAAATGGTTATTTCAAGAGCGACCGATGTGGACGGAACGCGAAGTTAATGGTTTGATCCAAGTTACAAATGTGAAGCCATATTTCCACGTAGCGGCACTACTTGGCAGACGAGAAATGCATTCGCATTTTTACATTTTCAGGGTTCTGTACCTCAAAAGGAAAAGAACTCGTGTTGGATTACTTCGTCTGTCTTTGAAGACCCGTCAAGGGAATCAAAACCTATAGGGTACTTCCCGTTGACCTATAATCATAAAAATTTGGCAGGTAGGTAGGTATTAGCAGACATTAGGAGAAAAATCTGAAAACCGTGCATTTGTGGTTACATCACAAAAAAATTAAATTGTGGTCGTGAACTACAAATTTGTGTTTTCAATTGTTGAAGTAAGATAACTATAATATCAAGTGGGATATCATAAGAAAGGTCTTCGCCTGTGCATTCTAAAACAGATTTTTATTTATTTTTATGCATCACAGTTTGTGAATTATCGTGCAAAATGTCGAAACAATACGACTGTGTTACGGAACCCTCATTGCGCCAGCCTGACTCGCACTTGGCCGGTTTTTCAAACATTATCTAGGTAGGAGTGCTTCTGTTTTATGAGACGCAGATGCCAACAGGTCTTAAGTTAATCAATTTTATTGTGAAGCAGAAAATTATACAGACGTGTCGTGTTTAATTTTTAATGAGGAATATCCTAACAGACGGGCCGACAAATATATAATCCTCATTTCTACTCCAAACGCAATCATGCGATTCTAATGAAATAAATTAGGTCATATAAATGTATCCCACAAAATTGAAAATTATTAATTAAAAACTAGCATGTTACTAGTAGACATACAATTTCTCTATTTCAATAATTAAACCTTCAAGAAACCGATATTAATCCCTCAATCAGCAGTAGTTCAGTTTTCAACGGTTAAATGGGTTAAGCCTCGCAATTCAGCGAGGTAATAGGGTACAATGCCCATAAATGACGATTTGACGGCGTATATTTTTTATAAATGTTAGTTTTTGCTGAGAAATTTTTTCGACATGTAGTTAAATGTACCTATATATTTTTCTTTCGGAATAGTTCTCCAAAATTTCATATCTCACATTGACTTATTATATATACCTCCATTATATATCCCAGAAGGGTCGTCAAGGGTTAAGAAATTAATTGATGTTATAAGCTCAATTTGCTGATAAATTGAATACCAAGCGTACTTGACATAATATGGGTTATACGAATTACAGGAAAGAGAATAATTAGACAAATCTCTGTACATAAGTTTCCACTTGACAAGTGGAAGGGTTAATAGGGCGGGTCGTATTATGGATTTGTGGAAATAGGTAAAAATAAATCCGCTAAAAATTAATATTCAGATTTTATGAATATTTATTTGGTGTAATCATCGATATAAATGACAAGATAATGCCCAAGCGAACAAAATTTTTCACGATTTTGGAACCAAATAAATCAGCGCCACTTCCTAGTTACTAATGAACGACCCAATTGAAATCCAGACATCACTGAGGTTGCATTAGTGCTAAATAAACATTTTAGGACCAATGAGTCGGTGCCATTTTGATTGTTCAATGGCCCTGTTCTTATGAAGTAATATATAAGTCTATGGGTGTAAAGTAGTACAATAATAGAGTGAAAATTCATGCATGTGCATTGTATGAAAAATAACAGATCAAAAGCAATCTAGGTATATAAGATGGTACCCAATTTGAATGAAAAATGATTCGACTTTGAATCAAAATCGGTGATACTGAATAGTTGACTTTAAATTTAGGGGACTTAAGATCCATGTTACTCTGACTTTATTGTGTTTTGATAGTCAAATTCCATCGTTGGCGAGAGTTATAATCTCATACTAAACACACTGTAAGCTTTTGGTTAGGTCCCGCAAATTGCTAATGTGCGTGGCCGCCATTTTAGTGACGTCAGCACTAGACTGAATATTCGAGCTGATGGCAGGTATATTTTTATTTAAATATACGTCAAATGACGTCATTTGGATGTTCATGAGACATGGTTCCAGCGCAATAGCAATTTGCGGGACTTGTATGGAGCATTTTATTTCTACGCCTCCATTTAGTTAAAACTTAGCATAAATACTCTTCAAAACAAATAACAATCCCTAACATGAGTACGGAATGTTGAAGTTACTCGTTACCACAGAATTCTGAACAAGGAATAGAAACAGTATCCGCTCAACGCTGCCTTGACGGGCGGTTTCTCCGTCACTCTCTCCATACAAACGTAGTCCTCATCTGAATATAATTATAAAAGGAAAAGGTAACTGACTGACTGACTGATCTATGCACAGCTTAAACTACTGGACGGATCGGGCTTAAATTTGGCATACGGATAGCTATTATGACGTACACATCCGCTAAGAAAGAATTTTTGAAAATTAAACCTCTAAGGGGGTGAAATAGGGGTTTGAAATTTATGTAGTCCACGCGGACGAAGTCGCGAGCATAAGCTAGTTTGAATATTATATACCAATTAAAGTCGATGAAATTTTTAGACAAGTTCTATAAGCTAATAGGTGTTTATGTCTGTAGTTTGTCAGATTTTTTAAAAATAACTAGTTTTATAGGGTTTCATAATTTGTATGTAAATTTTTGAGACTGTGTAACTTGGAAACTGAATATTTTAACGAAAGTCTGGAAAACCACAGATATAGATATTAGTTCTTAGAACATTATCTACAGAATTTTATTGATTTTGATTTGTTACTGTTCAAATGTGAGCCAAACTACGTTTGTCTCTAGCGCATTACAATATTTTAGCAACTTCCTAATACGCAGGGAAACTTTCAGCTTTTATAAAATAACGAAGGTCTGGCTGGCTCTTAGTCCATTCTACGATTTGAAAGGATCTCTATGATATATTTTTATAGTTCTGGACTCGTAGCTGCTCTACGCAGTTGGAGTCACGAGTAAAATAAAGTTCATAAAGTTCAATACACCCAAAGCTCTCAAATGAGTTATACTCAAACAAAGGATGGTACAGTTAACAAAAAAGCTCATTTCCACTCAATCGTTGCCAGCAACCAATGTACGCCAATCCGCTCTGTCTGGAAATTCGCACTGAGCCATCATAGTGGACTATGATCCAAATCCTTCTCATTATGAAAGGAGACCCGTGCTCAGTAATGTGCCGGTGAAGGGTTGATCATGATGAGGAACTCTACGCAGTCGGAGTCACGAGTAAAATAAAGTTCAATACACCCAAAGCTCTCGAATGAGTTATACTCAAACAAAGGTTGGTACAGTCAACAAAAAAGCTCATTTGCACTCAACCGTTGCCAGCAGCCGTTGTACGCCGATCCGACGGAACAGCGATCGCTATTTGAGTGGAGCCATTTATGTGTGGTGCTATTTATAAGTTGAAGCGATTTTCATCGATCTGTTTATTTATTTTATTTTTATTTATTTGGGACAGTAAATCTACCAAACTAAATTGGCAAATGTAATATAACCAACTACGCTATCCACAGCTTATCAATAAAACCAGGGCGACACAATATGAATTAGTGAAATATTATCATGACTTTCTCAACCTACATGATTAAAAAAGTATGTTTTAAGCAATTAAATATCAGTTGCTTTAACGGTGAAGAAAAACATAGTGAGGAAACCTGCAGTCTACATAGAAGAGCATATTACACCTACGCGTTTACCGAGAAACTACTTGTTTACTTTTTGAGTAAGTTAAGGAAAAATAAAATAGGAAATAGCTGATGCCCGTGACATGATCCACGTGGATTTAGGTTTTTCAAAATCGAATCGGAACGGTAAGGGAACTCTTAAATTTTCCGAGATAAAAAGTAGTCTATGTGATAATCCGGTGTATAATCAATCTCCATTCCAAATTTCAGCCAAATCTGTCTATTAGTTTTGACATGAAATTGTATTGAACATACACACATAGAAACATACAACCTTTCGCCTTTAAAATATTAGCACAGTTCGGGACAGTTAGGGAACTTATAACAAAACGTCGAGGCTTTGACGTCGCTAGCATGCGTCAAATATTAGTACATATTATGAGGCAGGTAGCCCTAATATAGCCTCATTTTTCTATGATTTTATGTCAGCATAACATTTGACATATCTTCGATTCAGGATCAAACCGAGATTTCAATCACTCTCGTTCACTCTGATATTAGTGTGACAGTGTGATATGTGATAAGTAGTAAGTAATACCTATTTAAAGGACATTCTCTTCTAGCTCGGGCCACTCACGATATAGAGTGGTTCCAGTGACTCGTGTCAAGCACCCATTTGTCCGTCACACTGACCATTCCGAGAGTCTCGAGCGTGACTGCTGTTTATATTTATGTTCAACTCACTTAATAGAGATGTTTGTTGGCTATCCCGTCCAATCTAGTCCCTAAACGTCAATGTTTGAAAGCTTTCATGTATAAATATCATGACGGTACCAATGTCATAAGGGCTGCGTATCGTCCGCCTCTTATACATTTCAGTGAGTGGCTATTTGTTTACCGTTTAAATCAGTTAAGGAAAAATCACTACCCCTATTATAAATGCGAAAGTGTGTTTGTTTGTTGGTTTGTTGGTCTGTCCTTCAATCACTTCGCAACGAAGCAACGGATAGACGTGATTTAGTGCATGGGTATAGTTTAAGATCTAGAAAATGACAGGCTACTTTTTATCTCGGAAAATCAAAGAGTTACCAAGGGATTTTTAAAAACCTAAATTCACGCGTACAAAGTCGCGGGCATCCGCTAGTAAAATAATAATATAGTAAGTAATACCTACTTAAGGGGCATTTCTCTTATCACTCGGGCCACACACGATATGGAGTGGTTCCAGTGACTCGTGTCAAGCACCCATTTGTCCGTCACACTGACCGTTCCGAGAGTCTCGAGCGTGACTGCTGTTTATATTTATGTTCAACTCACTTAATAGAGATGTTTGCTGGCTGTCCCGTCCAATCTAGTCCCTAAACATCAATGTTTGAAAGCTCTCATGTATAAATATCATATTCGCTTTTGTTGTACGCAAAAATCTTATAACGCGTAAAACTTAACTCCTCACGTGCCATTTTAATTTTTTATGCCAAATTTCATGTCAAAAGTACGGTTTTAAACCCTATCAGGCAACACCCATGGATTGAGCAAAATCGCATTATAAAATATAACTATAGGTATAGCTTAAAATATACCATTTCAATTAGTGTTTGCGTCAGCTTAGCTGTCATTCTGTCATGTTTTATTCGAGGGAAATTATATTTTATGAATATTGAAATAATTTCATACAAAATTTGATTCGTATTAGCTTTTAATAGGTAGGAATTTTAACTAAAATGCGTATTAAACTAATAATACTAGTATTATTAATTTAAAATTGCGGTCTCTGTTACAAAACTATAAATTTCGTGCAAATTGATTTGCATTAAGCGTGTGGTGGTCTATGAAAATAATTTTAACGATAATAATTTTATATGTAATGACTGTGGTTTGAAATATCAGCCTCATGAAAGGGTTTACAATTAAATGTTGTATAATAAAATTATGTAAATTAAATAAATAGGTAGTGAATTTAAGCTTTGTGGAATTTATAATATCTACCTGACATGTTTATTTATAATAATAAAAACAAACGGAATGCATTGTTCGAACGGGACTGCCGCCAAGGTCATCAGTACCCGTAGTATAAGATTTTACGTCTCACCAAACGTTGCTAGAATTCGAGAGTCGAAACACAATAACATCAACGTAAAATGGACCTAAAGAGCCTTGAATTGAAGTCAAATATTCAATGCCACTGATTTTAATTTCGCAATGTTTCCGCTTGGAGCGCTGGCTGTAGAAGTGTAGACAAACTTGAGCTTTAAAACAAGGCATTTAAGATCCAGTTTACTGTAACGCGGAAGTATTTCGACTCTCGAATTTGGTTTGGTTTGGTGAGACGTAAAGTCTTATACTACGGGTACTGGCCATAGAAAAATGGTGTCAAATTTAAACAAAAACTCAATATTCGCACTCGCATTAGCATTCGCGAATGTTGGCAGCAGATATTCGCATTCGCATCCACGAATGTTCAAAATATGTTCGTTACATCACTAGTACATAACTAAAGTATCGATATATTTATTGTTTTTAATATTCTAGTCTGTGAATGGAGAACACTGATGCCTATAACACGGGTGTACGATTTATTTTAGGCATCAGTCATTATCATCATCATGATCAACCCATCTTCGGCTCACTACAAAGCACGGGTCTCCTCTCAAAGTGAGAAGGGTTTTGGCCATAGTCTACCACGCTGGCCATGTGCGGATTGGTAGACTTCACACACCTTTGAGAACATTATGGAGAACTCTCAGGCATGCAGGTTTCCTCACGATGTTTTCCTTCACGGTTAAAGCAAATGATATTTAATTACTTAAAACGCACATAACTCTGAAAAGTTAGAGGTGCGTGCCCGGGATCGAACCCCCGACCTCCGATTAGAAGGCGGACGTCCTAACTACTGGGCTATTGCCCGGGATCGAACCCCCGACCTCCGATTAGAAGGCGGACGTCCTAACCACTAGGCTATCACAGCTGATCGACATCAGTGGCTTTACCTAATTTTGGCTGTAAATTTGGTGAAACAATGAATGATTTATTGTCCACAGGCGATGTGAAGGATGCAGGCAGCTCAAGAACGATGTTATCTCGTACCATGACTCCCAACAGCCTCGCTCTTTACATCACCAGCCTGCTGTGGCTTGACCTCACGCACGCTAAAATTTGTAAGTTCATATATTTTTTTACTAGCCACTCTTTTTCTTTTATTCAGATACAAGTTAACCCTTGACCCATTAAAAAGATATAAATTAGCTAGAAAATGACCACAGATTCATACGCGTGCATTTCAATTTGAAAATTCTATGGGAACTCTTTGATTTTCCGGGATGAAAAGTAAAAATAAAAATAAAATAAAAAATAAAATGTTTTTATTTCGACCAACAAGGATCATATTGGTGTTAGTAATTACACGAAACTTAAACCTAATTGTTAGTAATTATTAATATTAGTGTTAGTAATTACACGAAACTTAAACCTATTTGTTAGTAAAAAATCTATAACTATTTAAATTAGGATAGGATCGATTTGCCAGCACGTGAATCATACAACAGTGATTCAAGTACTGGCAGTCGATCCTGTCAGAAAATACCTTCAGGAGGCCATTGGGGCTGGACCGGACTCTACGCAACAGGGATGTGCACCGCTTTCGCATAGTAGTATAAAAACAGTCTACATGCGCCTCGGCGAACATCCCTGACGCGCTGCAGAATCTGGGCAGCCCCATCAGCATCCTGAATGCATTATTATATTGTACACGCAGGGCATTGTACTGCTTTTGCGTGTAATCGATCCACAGGCTGCTCGTGTAGAAGGAGGTACAATATGCTCTGAAAAGAGTGATTTTGACGGCTACAGAACAACGAGCAAACCTGCGGACGATCATGTTCGCCCTAACAGACAACGCCCTGCGTTCTCTCTCTATATCTGCATCGTCTTTCAGGTCAGAGGATATAACATGCCCCAGGTATTTAAACTGCTCCACTCTCTTTAGTGGAGTCTCATACAGCTTTATAGGTGGTACAGTGGGAGGAAGTGTTTTTCCCCTGGCCTGAAAGACCATGCATTCACTCTTCTTGACATTGTAGGTCAAGCCGTGACTGTGGGCATAGGTCTCACAAATGCCCAACAGTTTCGTGATACCACAGACAGACGCACTCAGCAACACCATGTCGTCTGCATAACTAATGTTATTGAGACACGCTCCATCAATATGACATCCGACACGCGTACTGCTAAGTGCCTCTATCAGCGCATTGACGTAGAGGTTGAAAAGCTTAGGCGAGGTTAAGCCCCCCTGCCTCACGCCACACTCCAACCTATAAGGCCTAGAAAAGCTTTCCGACCATCGCACGACATTGACCTGGTTTTCATACCAAAATTTGAAGATCCTGTTAATTTCATCGGGCATTCCAGTATCTAAAGTAAAGTAAAAAGTAAAGTAAAATGTCCACGCAAAAAAATCACGTCAATCCATTGCTCCGTTGCGAAGTGATTGATGGACAAACCAACGAACCAAAAACCAACAAAAATACACGCTTTCGCATACGTATTACTTACTAGCATATATAGTCCCCGCGACTTCGTTCGCGTGGACTACACAAATTTAAAACCCCTATTCCACCCCTCTAGGGGTTGAATTTTCAAAAATCCTTTCTTAACGGATGCCTGCGTCATAATAGCTATCTACATGCCAAATTTCAGCCCGATCCGTCCAGTAGTTTGAGCTGTGCGTTGATAGATCAGTCAGTCACCTTTTCCTTTTATATATTATTAAGATATAGGTATGGATAGAAACGGGTTGTTATTCCATACGATTCACACAAGAAACACCTAACAAAATCTCAGCTTTTAGCTCCCACCTCTTCAAAATTACTTAAGAATTCTTGGGCCACAAGATAAATAATATGATATGGCATGTTATACGAAACAACATTTCATGCTATTTTATATTCATGTCCGGACTTTTGTTTTTGTTTTGTTTCAGTACGCTTAGTATAAGATTTTACGGCTCACCAAACATTGCTAGAATTCGAGAGTCGAAACACAGTAACGTCAAAGTAAAATGGGCCTAAAATGCCTTGAATTGAAGTCAAAAATTCAATGCCACTGATTTTAATTTCGCAACGTTTCCGGTTGGAGCGCGCTGGCTGTAGATGTGTAGACAAACTTGAGCTTTAAAACAAGGCAGTTGAGATCCAGTTTACTATAACGTGGAAGAGTTTCGACACTCGAATACTATCAACGTTGGTGAGACATAAATTCTCGTACTAAGCGTACTGATTACCAAACAAGACCCACAGTTATTGTTTAGGCCTTATAAAAATACTGCCTCAAGTTTCGAAAGTTTGTTTTAGTATAACTTTGATGCCGTATAAAAACATTTTTATGGAAATTTTATTAATAAGTATTAAAAATATACATTACGCTTTGCTTGGCTTTAATATTAATACGAGTAGGTAATAATTTGAAATTGTTTTATGTTGAGCTTGAGTTGGATTTTATTCGTAGTGCGCTCCAAATATATAGTACGCGACAGGTCGAGATGGCAATCGGCAAATGAGGCGAGGGACGTCCCGCACACCCGCACGTCACCCGCGCTATCCTGCACCGGGTTAGCGCGGGGGCTGTACGGGTGTGCGGGGTGTCCCCACCCTGATTGCCATCTTGACCTGTTGCGTACTATTTCATCTCATTTGTTAACCAATAATATTAACCAATCAAAGTCAATGACATTTTGTAAACACATTCAAGAAACTAATATTTGTATCTATGGTTTGCCACATTATCGTTAAAATGTGTGGCTTCAAAGTAACATGGGCTCATAACATATTTACATACCTACAAATCTTTTAACTCACGTAACTTACAAATTGCAGGTATGCAGATATTTGTTGCTATATCAAATGCGCCTACAAAATTTGACTGAGTTTCATTGGTAAATACTCAAATGAGAACCCTACGATTGTATGAAAAACGCTAGAGAGAAGATAGACTTTCAACGCGAGTCGACTGTAAGATCAGTTTTCTGAATGAATGAATGAATGAATGAATGAATGATTTATTTATTAGATAAAATGCAGGTACAATAGGTTGAAACAATGTCTGATGAGCCTTATACATTTTACCGTAACTGGTGTTTGAATATTATTACCTTAAATTAAAAACATAAAAATAAGCAGGAATTAAAATACAAGTTATACATAGACTTCATAGGTACAATCAAAACAAAATATTTGTAATGAATAAAATGTCAACATAATAGAAGTCCAAATTAATTATTGTTAATAGTAGTAGTTCGAAGTCCTAACTTACTTTCGACTTTTGTCGAAGATAGGAAGGACTTTCATAATACTTGCGGTGCAACGTCGCATCGTAATATTTTACGACAACGCTCAACGCAAACTTGGGAATTCTTTTGGAAATCGCTTGAGGTACCTACCTACGACGTCGTTCTTACGATGCGATGTCGCACCGTTAGTATTGTGG
This sequence comes from Maniola hyperantus, assembly GCF_902806685.2. Taxonomy (NCBI): domain Eukaryota; kingdom Metazoa; phylum Arthropoda; class Insecta; order Lepidoptera; family Nymphalidae; genus Maniola; species Maniola hyperantus. The sequence continues at coordinate 12,706,179 of NC_048547.1, read as the reverse complement.
AAGGGCCCTAAGCAAAAAAGTCGTCTAATATGGAAATGCTTTCAGAAATATCATTGCGAAAAGTCTCATATCAAAACAGGGCGAATGTTCTAAATTCAAATTTTCTTCCCAGGTTACTTTTGGCACATCACCGATCTTCATTATGACCCGTTCCACAACTCCCCGGAGCTCCATAGAGGTGAGTTGGAAACCGAAAATTTGCTTTTAATTTTTAAAGTTGGAATGTATTTTGTATTTCGCCGCACTTTAATGTCTGTTTGTGCGGACTTTTTGAAATTATATAATAAACATTTATGTTTAATGCTTCCATTGTGGTTATGTAAATCAAAGCTCAAGGTTTCTGAATAATTAATTTTTTTAAACATTTTTATTGATGACAAGTTAGCTTATTTATTTTATTTATTCAGATACAAGTTAGCCCTTGACTGCAATCTCACCTGGTGGTAAGTGATGATGCAGCCTAAGATGATAGCGGGCTAACCTGGAAGGGGTATGGCAGTTGTTTATTAAACCCATACCCCTTTGGTTTCTACACGGCATCGTACCGGAACGCTAAATCGCTTGGCGGCACGGCTTTGCCGGTAGCTCTTGACTGCCATCTCACCTGGTGATAATCATTAGTACCCAATGATGTAGTCTAAATCAGAAATGAGAACATCCGTAGGAGAACCAGAGAACGGTATGGCAGAAGTGGCAATTGGACCCTTTTTTCGGGTTGTGCCACACAATATGACAGTTTGTTCCGGCGCTTCTTTTGCTTGTTCTCAGGTGGAAGAAGCGCCGGAATAACCAGCTCTTAGCTTTAAGTTGTAATGTGTGGCACAATTGCATAAATAAACGTCTTTTCTTTCTTTTCTTTCTTTCTTTCTTTCTTTCAATTGGTATGGCAGATAGATCGAAAAACTGGCAGAAATCGGGGTCCTAAGATGCTAGAATGGACATCCGCCAAGAAAATACTTTTGAAAATGCATCCCCTAATAGTGCGAAATAGGGGTTTGACTTTTGTACGAACTACAATCTAGTATCACATACGACATCAAACGAATCGCAGGAAGCCACTGGATGCAGGCGGCGCTAGACCGTGACTGGTGGAAGTACTTATAAGAAGACTTTATGTCCATGTGTGAACTTCTATAGGTTGATGATGATGATAATGATGGGCAGACACGGCAATGTGCAAGTGCAATGCACCCAAGGCTCTGATTTAATTACAGTATGGTAGGTATATGATGCAAATGGAAGGCGCTGACCTGGCTAAGTAAACAGACGGTAGTTGTGCAAACCCATATCCTTAATTGGCTTCTACGATCTACGTGCAACTCGATAAGGCAAACGGTATGCATATATCGATCCATCAGCAAAATATGCTGACTATTTCTTACGTATAGTGCCGAAATATTTACAGATCAGACAGTTATTTTTACAAAAATAAGTATGAACAACTATTTTTTAATTTTACGATAAGGGAAAATATGGAAAAAGTTTAATATGCAACCCTAGTCCATGTTATAAATGTGCAATCCTTGGATCGTACATTCGGTTTTATCGGATTTTTAACTTTAAAATAAATAAAATAATTAAATTTTATTATGTTTTGTTTTGAAAATATAATAAATAAATTAATGAGTGTCCCACACTATACTTACGATATTATTACGGAAAAAATAAGTAATATTATTCAGAATAAAAAATAAGGTACGAAATACTGAATGTATTTCAAAAAAATAATGCTCAAAATGAAATAAGTAAAGAGTATTCCCCGTGTCAGGGTTTGACGTTAAAAAGACACTAAGCAACTCGCCTAGGAGTAGACAACAATATACTCTCGTCCAATCCAAAATATCATGTTGAAAATTGCACCACAGCAGCAGGCAGCATAATATTTTAACGTAGAAGACGTAATGGCAGTTTATTCAATACAATGTACGCCTTGTACGCGGTGTTATCAAACTCCTGATAGGCAAAGCCCAGTTATTGTATAAATTTTAAAAAGTGAAGAGAAATTCGTACGCTTGTGTGCATGATAAATATGCGTAGCGATGCAAATTACGCACATTTTGAAGCCTGCAAGCGTGTTTCAAAAAATGGCGCCCCGTTTCCAGGGTTGGTGCCATCGAACTGAAATCTAAATTACTTGGTGGTAGGTATAGTTTTTGGCAAATAAGAACAAACAACAAATTCCTGAAAGGCTGGTAACGCATTGGTGATTCCTCTGGTGCTGTAAATGTTCACGGATGGTTCAATCACTTAATATCAGGTGACTGGCCTGCTCGCAAACGAGTTATTTTTATTAAAAAAATTATTCACTCGGGATTTGGAAACCAGAACGTACTACATAGTGGTTCGTAGCCGAAGCGATTGATGCATTAGTCGTCTACAATCGATGTCGACGTTTCTCTCGTGCGACAATCTAGTTTTTTTCCTTTTTTATTTAAATTTATATTTGTCACATACTTTTTGACCCAGTGGTCCAATACTATGTCAGAGTGAAACGATTATCATAAAGCTTCTTTCTAATGAGGCTACATTGCTTGTCGTTAAAAAGATAATTTCCTACACTTCACAGCGCTGAGTATATCGATTCCTCTCGCCCGAACGGCTACGTATGGGGCTACGATAAATTGTAGAGCATCTACGTGATTTGCTACGATGCCTATGTATGCCGTTATAAGCGTACTTTTTGATGACATAATATATACAATATAATATAATACAAGATCAAAGTATTTCTTCATCCAGTTTTGAATGGAAGAATTTTAGATAAATGATTGGTCGTTCGCTGCGGTAGCGAAGACCAATTATATATTAACTAGATTTTTTACGAATGATAAATAAAAAGTATCAGAAGTTTGTTGAACGTAATTATATATTAACGTCCGATACAGCATAGCACCTACCTACTCTAAACTGAATATTTCAAAATAATTTTAAATACACATCAAAAATTGCGAACCGGCAGGAATCGAACCCGCGTCTCCTGGGATCGCGCCCGACGCTCTAACCACTAAGCTGCAGCTTGAATATTTCAGTTTTAGATTCTACTTAGTAGGAGGGCATTCCTAACTAACCAACCAACAAAAAACAATGGCAGATTCAGTGACGATTCAAAAGCACTTTAAAAGTTTATTTGGCATAAAACTTTCCATTTCTATTTCTGATAATATTATGCTTTCAAATTGCCAATTTCTGATGCTAAAAATATCATGCGTGGATAAGCCCTAAATTATTTTATTAATTTATTTTAAAACAGCTTAATTGTTAACAAAATTACAAAGAGTAACAATACAGGATACACTAAAAAAAAAAGGGTGACCTTATGACTAAAGTGATCTCTTCCAGGAAACCCATACCTAAGAACTTAATCATGTTAAAGAAGTTTTAGTTTTGTGCTAAACATCTGTTTGTTTCACATAGGAAATTAGAAAAATGTTTAGAAATGACAAATGTAGCTCAAATCGCTCAGTATGTGGGTGAGCTCATACATAATATTTCCAAGTTATCATGTTGCAGGAGTCAAATCGATATCTATACGAGTAAGTTTGGTATAGAGACATGTGTCATGAAAAGAGTTTATCATAAGGGCTTTTGCATACGTAGCGTACTGTACCCTCTTTTAACTTTTTTATTCAGTAACATCATATTATTTTAATAGTACCTACTTAAATTGATCATGGATGCAATTACCAAGGTGATAGAAAAGCGACTTTGCACCGAAAAGCAGTGTTGGACGATCTCTTATTGGGTTGACAAACACCATTCAGGCTTTGGCCGTGGCTAGTTACCACCCTACCGGCAAAGCCGTGCCGCCAAGCGATTTAGTATACCGGTACGATGCCGCGTAGAAACCAAAGGGGTATAGGTTACTGCCCTACTCCTTCCTAGAGTGAGATCTATAGAGCGCACTCTGACTTTCCTTATTCCTAAGACAGAGTTAAAACGAGGCAGAGCTAATCTTTCACATAAATCTGTCTAGTTTTAACTCAATCTTAAGTCAAAGTGCGCTCTATAGATCTCAGCCTGAGATTGCATTATCACTTATGACCAGATGGGATTGCAGTCAAGGGCTAGCTTGTATCTGAATAAAATAAAAACATCAAACGAATCGCAAGAAGCCGCTGGCTCCAAGCGGCAGCCACATACCTACGTCCAGCTGTGGTGGTCTATACGATGAAATAATGTTATCAGACGTCAGAAAGGCTCCCTTCCTCCCTTTTGTCCTCACTCCTGTCCTCCCCTTTGTTCTCACTGGATTTCAATCAGATACAGCCGGACTACTACAGACGGACGGACGTACAGCGAAGACCTACCGCCTAGTAATAGGGTCCGTTGCCACCCTTCTGGTAGTGGAACCTTAAAAGGCCCAGTGTGTTAGAAGCCTTAGCGGAGTGCCACTTACCATTCATTACACGTATCCGTCGTGGAGCAACTTGAATCGTAACACCGAGATTTGCTCTAACTCAAGCCGAAGCGATGTTCTAATATGCATTTTGATAGCGACATGTGATAGGAATGACAACATTGGCTTAGTACAGACGGATTTTACCTGTCAAATCGTGGTCCTGGATGAATACTGATTGTTTATTATATCTACAGCTATGTAATATAATTTATATCCCTTTGCAGTGGTGGAGTCTGATGAGAATCGTGTCGTAAATAAATATAATACTAGCTTATAGCTCCCATCTCTATAATATATAATACTAGCTTATGCTCGCGACTTTATCCGCGTGGACTACACAATTTTCAAACCCCTACTTCACCCCCTTAGGGGTTGAATTTTCAAAAATTCTTTCTTAGCCTACGCCATAATAGCTACTTGCATGCCAAATTTTAGCCCGATCCGTCCTGTAGTTTGAGCTGTACATTGATAGATCAGTTAGTTAGTCAGTCAGTTAGTCACCTTTTCCTTTTATATTTTTAGATATAGTATATCTTCTCTATATAAAACACAAAAAATGTTTCTGCCTGTTTCCGTTATTATTTATTTTATTTATTTATTTATTTTATATCTAATTAGAACGGCAGTGCCACTTACACTAACTAGATGATTAATAATAAATTTAAATACAAATAAAGGTACAAGAAAAAAGACATAAAATACAGTTTAAACGTTACTTCTAATATAGATAGAGCACTTTATTGCACACAATACAAGAAAAATAAACAAAAAAACTATAAAATAACTACAAAGTATACCTAACTATACAAAGTATGCAAAGGCGGCCTTATTACTAACATAGTATTATTTCCAGGCTGTAAACACAACCGCGGGAATAACGAGTCGCCACACAGCCACCGCAATGGCCGCCATCGCGACCACACCTGCGACAGCTCGTGGCCACTCATCCAGAGCGCCGCCGCATTCATGGCCGAGCGGCATCCCGACACACTAGAATTCGTACTGTGGACTGGGTAAATTATATCTTATACTAATGTAACCGCAACAATAATAAGTAACTATAGCTATCGCAACCACATCTACGACAACTTGTGGCTATTCATCCAGAGCGCCGCCGCATTCATGGCCGAGCGGCATCCCGACACTCTAGAATTCGTACTGTGGACTGGGTAAATTATATCTTATACTAATGTAACCGCAACAATAATAAGTAACTATAGCTATCGCAACCACATCTACGACAACTTGTGGCTATTCATCCAGAGCGCCGCCGCATTCATGGCCGAGCGGCATCCCGACACTCTAGAATTCGTACTGTGGACTGGGTAAATTATATCTTATACTAATGTAACCGCAACAATAATAAGTAACTATAGCTATCGCAACCACATCTACGACAACTTGTGGCTATTCATCCAGAGCGCCGCCGCATTCATGGCCGAGCGGCATCCCGACACACTAGAATTCGTACTGTGGACTGGGTAAATTATATCTTATACTAATGTAACCGCAACAATAATAAGTAACTATAGCTATCGCAACCACATCTACGACAACTTGTGGCTATTCATCCAGAGCGCCGCCGCATTCATGGCCGAGCGGCATCCCGACACACTAGAATTCGTACTGTGGACTGGGTAAATTATATCTTATACTAATGTAACCGCAACAATAATAAGTAACTATAGCTATCGCAACCACATCTACGACAACTTGTGGCTATTCATCCAGAGCGCCGCCACATTCATGGCCGAGCGGCATCCCGACACTCTAGAATTCGTACTGTGGACTGGGTAAATTATATCTTATACTAATGTAACCGCAACAATAATAAGTAACTATAGCTATCGCAACCACATCTACGACAACTTGTGGCTATTCATCCAGAGCGCCGCCGCATTCATGGCCGAGCGGCATCCCGACACTCTAGAATTCGTACTGTGGACTGGGTAAATTATATCTTATACTAATGTAACCGCAACAATAATAAGTAACTATAGCTATCGCAACCACATCTACGACAACTTGTGGCTATTCATCCAGAGCGCCGCCGCATTCATGGCCGAGCGGCATCCCGACACACTAGAATTCGTACTGTGGACTGGGTAAATTATATCTTATACTAATGTAACCGCAACAATAATAAGTAACTATAGCTATCGCAACCACATCTACGACAACTTGTGGCTATTCATCCAGAGCGCCGCCGCATTCATGGCCGAGCGGCATCCCGACACTCTAGAATTCGTACTGTGGACTGGGTAAATTATATCTTATACTAATGTAACCGCAACAATAATAAGTCACTATAGCTATCGCAACCACATCTACGACAACTTGTGGCTATTCATCCAGAGCGCCGCCGCATTCATGGCCGAGCGGCATCCCGACACTCTAGAATTCGTACTGTGGACTGGGTAAATTATATCTTATACTAATGTAACCGCAACAATAATAAGTCACTATAGCTATCGCAACCACATCTACGACAACTTGTGGCTATTCATCCAGAGCGCCGCCGCATTCATGGCCGAGCGGCATCCCGACACTCTAGAATTCGTACTGTGGACTGGGTAAATTATATCTTATACTAATGTAACCGCAACAATAATAAGTAACTATAGCTATCGCAACCACATCTACGACAACTTGTGGCTATTCATCCAGAGCGCCGCCGCATTCATGGCCGAGCGGCATCCCGACACTCTAGAATTCGTACTGTGGACTGGGTAAATTATATCTTATACTAATGTAACCGCAACAATAATAAGTAACTATAGCTATCGCAACCACATCTACGACAACTTGTGGCTATTCATCCAGAGCGCCGCCGCATTCATGGCCGAGCGGCATCCCGACACACTAGAATTCGTACTGTGGACTGGGTAAATTATATCTTATACTAATGTAACCGCAACAATAATAAGTAACTATAGCTATCGCAACCACATCTACGACAACTTGTGGCTATTCATCCAGAGCGCCGCCGCATTCATGGCCGAGCGGCATCCCGACACTCTAGAATTCGTACTGTGGACTGGGTAAATTATATCTTATACTAATGTAACCGCAACAATAATAAGTAACTATAGCTATCGCAACCACATCTACGACAACTTGTGGCTATTCATCCAGAGCGCCGCCGCATTCATGGCCGAGCGGCATCCCGACACACTAGAATTCGTACTGTGGACTGGGTAAATTATATCTTATACTAATGTAACCGCAACAATAATAAGTAACTATAGCTTTCGCAACCACATCTACGACAACTTGTGGCTATTCATCCAGAGCGCCGCCACATTCATGGCCGAGCGGCATCCCGACACTCTAGAATTCGTACTGTGGACTGGGTAAATTATATCTTATACTAATGTAACCGCAACAATAATAAGTAACTATAGCTATCGCAACCACATCTACGACAACTTGTGGCTATTCATCCAGAGCGCCGCCACATTCATGGCCGAGCGGCATCCCGACACTCTAGAATTCGTACTGTGGACTGGGTAAATTATATCTTATACTAATGTAACCGCAACAATAATAAGTAACTATAGCTATCGCAACCACATCTACGACAACTTGTGGCTATTCATCCAGAGCGCCGCCGCATTCATGGCCGAGCGGCATCCCGACACTCTAGAATTCGTACTGTGGACTGGGTAAATTATATCTTATACTAATGTAACCGCAACAATAATAAGTAACTATAGCTATCGCAACCACATCTACGACAACTTGTGGCTATTCATCCAGAGCGCCGCCGCATTCATGGCCGAGCGGCATCCCGACACACTAGAATTCGTACTGTGGACTGGGTAAATTATATCTTATACTAATGTAACCGCAACAATAATAAGTAACTATAGCTATCGCAACCACATCTACGACAACTTGTGGCTATTCATCCAGAGCGCCGCCGCATTCATGGCCGAGCGGCATCCCGACACTCTAGAATTCGTACTGTGGACTGGGTAAATTATATCTTATACTAATGTAACCGCAACAATAATAAGTCACTATAGCTATCGCAACCACATCTACGACAACTTGTGGCTATTCATCCAGAGCGCCGCCGCATTCATGGCCGAGCGGCATCCCGACACTCTAGAATTCGTACTGTGGACTGGGTAAATTATATCTTATACTAATGTAACCGCAACAATAATAAGTCACTATAGCTATCGCAACCACATCTACGACAACTTGTGGCTATTCATCCAGAGCGCCGCCGCATTCATGGCCGAGCGGCATCCTGACACTCTAGAATTCGTACTGTGGACTGGGTAAATTATATCTTATACTAATGTAACCGCAACAATAATAAGTAACTATAGCTATCGCAACCACATCTACGACAACTTGTGGCTATTCATCCAGAGCGCCGCCGCATTCATGGCCGAGCGGCATCCCGACACTCTAGAATTCGTACTGTGGACTGGGTAAATTATATCTTATACTAATACTAGCTTATGCCCGCGACTTCGTCCGCGTGGACTACACAAATTTCAAACCCCTTTTTCACCCCCTTAGGGGTTGAATTTTCAAAAATCCTTTCTTAGCGGATGCCTACGTCATAATAGCTATCTGCATGCCAAATTTCAGCCCGATCCGTCCAGTGGTTTGAGCTGTGCGTTGATAGATCAGTCAGTCAGTCAGTCAGTCAGTCACCTTTTCCTTTTATATATTTAGATAACCGCAACAATTTGTTTTTTTAACTAATAACTTTATAAGTATACAGATTCCAGGTAAAATGGACATGTGGATCCCTCATTCCGTATTTTTAGACCTTCTGACTATCGTTCGCGCGGTAACCAAAATCAATTGCCATATTTTGCTACAGCTATCCTCGTGTTTAGCCATACCATTCCCCGATATATGGCCAAATTTTGACCCATAATGTCTAAACACAATTACGAACATTATTCTGAATAATAGTCCGTAACATCTGGCATCGTGACCACTCATGCCATAGATTAGAGAGGGCAATACATTGTATTCATGGCACGCGTGAGGTTGCTTTCTAATCGGGATTCCGGTCGAATTATGGGCAGACCTAACGGTTTTCCATGCCTATTGTTTACGGAAATACGTTTGGGGGGAAAATAAATGTTGTCAAGAAAACAACTGTTCCATTCCCATCTTTTAGATCTATTATTTCTTTTAGTTTTAGTGTTTAGTCCGTCCGTCCGTCAGTTCGTTTGTCTGTCAGCGGGCTTATATCTCGTGAACCGTAATAGGCAGAGAGTTGACATTTTCACAGGATATGTAATTCTATTGTAGCTATAACAACAAATAATAAGCATTTCAAAATGGTCGCCATGAAAATTAAAAATAAACAAAAAGCGTTATTTCTTGTACGATGGTACGGAACCCTTCGTGTGTAAGTCCGGCACGCACTTGACTGATTTTTTATAGTTACGACTTTTTACAGTAGCCGCCAAGAAATATTGTATATCGGCATCGATTAGAATTAGATTTCCGCTTTGTAGAGCGTTGTCTCTGTCATTCATGTACCTATGTGACATTTCGTCGGTCTCAACGACAGAGACAATGCTCTACGAAACCGCTATCTCTTTCTAAAGGTCGATGTACAATATTTTCTGCCGGATATAGTATATCTTATTTTTTCTCAAACAGGGATATCCTCTCGTCATCAATGGAGCATTTAAACGAGGAGATAAAGCTGGAGGCAGTACGGAATGTCACGGACATCCTCAGCAGGACGTTCAGTAGCCAGTTCGTGTTCCCAGCGCTGGGACACAACGACCCACCGCCTTCTAAGAGACTTGTGGAAATGTGGATGCAGTGGCTACCTACAGAGGCACTACAGTCATTTGAGACTGGTTAGTAACTACCAAATTATTATCAGCCGTGATGGCCTAGTGGTTAAGACGTGCGCCTCCTATTCGGGAGGTCGAGGTTCGAGGCACGCACCTCTAACTTTTCGAAGTTATGTGTGTTTTAAGAAATTAAATATAACTCGCTTTAACGGTGAAGGAAAACATAGTGAGAATAGTGAGAATACCTACATGCCTGAGAGTTCTCCATAATATTCTCAAAGGTCTGTGAAGTTTGCCGATCCGCACTTGGCCAGTGTGATAGACTATGGCCAACCATTCTCATACTGAGACCCGTGCTCTGCAGTACTGAGCCGGCTATGGGTTGATGTTAAGGTCTCGAAGTTTTTCTTTAGAAATATTATTTCAATCTATCGATGTGAATTTATACAAACGACTATCATATTAAATTGTTCATAATGGCAATATACATGTATATTTTTTTTTAATTTATAGACTAGCGCTTGGCTGCAATCAGACCTGGTGGCAAGTGATGATGCAGCCTAAGATGGAGCGCGCTTGCCTAGAAGAAGCCTATTCACTTTCGACTTGAAGATACCCATAATTTATAATTGTTAGGAAAAACTGATGCTGGAAAGGTGTTCCTAATCTTAGCAGTTCGGATTAGAAACTAGGAGGCAAATCGCTTCATACGTATCCGTGGAATTTCGACTACCTAAAGGTGTTTAGACCTTGGCGATCCCTTGCGGTACGATAGTAAAAGGGTGAAGGAGGATTATCAGGTATCATATCATAGAAATTTTAGATCAATTTTGTGTGAAACAACTTTAGCCAAACATTATAAAAAATATTTTATTCATGGCTTTCGATATTTATTCAATCAATGCGAAGGGCTTTTTGCAATGTTAGCAATTCAAATAAGGATTTAAATAACTTTGGAAGCATAAAACTAAATCTAATTTTCGAGTATCAAAAAAATTATCATCTGAATAAAATAAAAATTTGTTTTTTTGTTTGTTTGGTTATTTTTACCTGACTACGGCAAAGCCAAAGTTTATGATTTTAGCAGTAAATGTAGGTTTGTATTTATGTGTGTTCCACCGTAGCGCCTAAACTACCAATTTTGATTAATGAGGTGTCAATCGATTTGTTATTTAGTCCCGGTGACATAAGCTACATTAAAAATGAACAAAATTAATATGGCGGAAATGTGGGGGTCTCAAAAAATTCGCACCGGACGTTAACTCAGCACCCCAGGTTGGCGTAGAGCCAAAAGGGTGGTTCAACGAGTACAAGAGACTTTTGGTGTCATCATCATCATGATCTACCCATTAGCGAGTACAGGTATCCTCTTAGAATGAGAAGGGCTTAGGGCACAGTCTGCTACGCTGGCCTAGTGCGGTTCATACAGCTTTGAGAACATATGAAGAACTCTCAGACATGCAGGTTTCTTCACGATGTTTTCTTTCACCGTTAAAACTACTGATATGTGCGTACCGATGTCGAATCCCCAACCTCCTAAATAGGATGCGGATGTCTTAAACCCTAGGTTATCACTTTAGATGTAACGATTGATATCTATGTGGTAAATTAAACTATCTGAGGATTCAAAAGCACTTGTAAAAGTTTACTTAAATAAAAATATACTCTATTCTATTCTATTCTATGGCAATCTTTATAGGTGGTTACTACACAATCGAGCAGTCTCACAGCAAGTTACGTTTAGTGGTGCTGAACAGTGTCCTGTGGGCGGGCGGTGCTGCTAAGATTGACGGCCCGCACAGAGGACGTGAGCAGTGGGAGTGGCTAGAGAAAATACTCGGCACGGCTAGGAGGAAAAACGAGATGGTACGTACTTATTGTTAATGAGTATGGTAGTGCTGAACAGTGTGCTGTGGGCAGGCGGTGCTGCTAAGATTGACGGCCCGCACAGAGGACGTGAGCAGTGGGAGTGGCTAGAGAGAATACTGGGCACGGCTAGGAGGAAAAACGAGATGGTACGTACTTATTGTTAATGAGTATGGTAGTGCTGAACAGTGTCCTGTGGGCGGGCGGTGCTGCTAAGATTGACGGCCCGCACAGAGGACGTGAGCAGTGGGAGTGGCTAGAGAGAATACTGGGCACGGCTAGGAGGAAAAACGAGATGGTACGTACTTATTGTTAATGAGTATGGTAGTGCTGAACAGTGTCCTGTGGGCGGGCGGTGCTGCTAAGATTGACGGCCCGCACAGAGGACGTGAGCAGTGGGAGTGGCTAGAGAAAATACTCGGCACGGCTAGGAGGAAAAACGAGATGGTACGTACTTATTGTTAATGAGTATGGTAGTGCTGAACAGTGTGCTGTGGGCAGGCGGTGCTGCTAAGATTGACGGCCCGCACAGAGGACGTGAGCAGTGGGAGTGGCTAGAGAGAATACTGGGCACGGCTAGGAGGAAAAACGAGATGGTACGTATTTATTGTTAATGAGTATGGTAGTGCTGAACAGTGTCCTGTGGGCGGGCGGTGCTGCTAAGATTGACGGCCCGCACAGAGGACGTGAGCAGTGGGAGTGGCTAGAGAGAATACTGGGCACGGCTAGGAGGAAAAACGAGATGGTACGTACTTATTGTTAATGAGTATGGTAGTGCTGAACAGTGTCCTGTGGGCGGGCGGTGCTGCTAAGATTGACGGCCCGCACAGAGGACGTGAGCAGTGGGAGTGGCTAGAGAAAATACTCGGCACGGCTAGGAGGAAAAACGAGATGGTACGTACTTATTGTTAATGAGTATGGTAGTGCTGAACAGTGTGCTGTGGGCAGGCGGTGCTGCTAAGATTGACGGCCCGCACAGAGGACGTGAGCAGTGGGAGTGGCTAGAGAGAATACTGGGCACGGCTAGGAGGAAAAACGAGATGGTGCGTACTTATTGTTAATGAGTATGGTAGTGCTGAACAGTGTGCTGTGGGCAGGCGGTGCTGCTAAGATTGACGGCCCGCACAGAGGACGTGAGCAGTGGGAGTGGCTAGAGAGAATACTGGGCACGGCTAGGAGGAAAAACGAGATGGTACGTACTTATTGTTAATGAGTATGGTAGTGCTGAACAGTGTGCTGTGGGCAGGCGGTGCTGCTAAGATTGACGGCCCGCACAGAGGACGTGAGCAGTGGGAGTGGCTAGAGAGAATACTGGGCACGGCTAGGAGGAAAAACGAGATGGTACGTACTTATTGTTAATGAGTATGGTAGTGCTGAACAGTGTGCTGTGGGCAGGCGGTGCTGCTAAGATTGACGGCCCGCACAGAGGACGTGAGCAGTGGGAGTGGCTAGAGAGAATACTGGGCACGGCTAGGAGGAAAAACGAGATGGTACGTACTTATTGTTAATGAGTATGGTAGTGCTGAACAGTGTGCTGTGGGCAGGCGGTGCTGCTAAGATTGACGGCCCGCACAGAGGACGTGAGCAGTGGGAGTGGCTAGAACATTTCCTAAAATCTTTAAAAACCTGATTAGATTTTTGGCAAAAGCTCAGATATTAACCTCTAATATTTGCTTCAGGTCTACTTAGTAGCCCATGCTGGCCCAGGAGTAGAAGAGAGACATAATGCTGGAAGCTCTTCAGCATCAGGAGGCGGTGAGCTGACTCCGACAGCAAACGCTAGGCTGCTACACGTCATACGAGCCTTCAGCGATGTGATCGCGGGGCAGTTCTATGGACACAGACATGCAGACACCTTTAGACTTATTTATAGTGAAGGTATGATGTACTTCTTTAAAATAACCTTATTTAGGTAGGCGTGCATTGCACTTACAAGTACTTACTACATTCCCCAATAGGAATCCCTCACGCAGTATCTACAAATATTCCAAAGTAAATACAATTAACAAAACTAGATGTCGCTATGCAATCCTCAATCACGCCGCCAGATATTTCTCTACGAAGTATCATATACTCATAATTTAAGTTTCTAGATACAATTTCGGACCAGTTAAGTCTCTGGCTATAATACCAGACAGAGGAAGATTTCCTATTATTACGATTGAGCTTAATATATCAATTGTTCGCCGTACATTACAAATATTTTTAGTACGGGGTGATTCGCTAACTCAGTGTCTAACACTGAATGATAGCCACCGAGCTCATTTGACATTGTTTGGTTCTACATTGCTGCGTAATTGAGTGATACTAAAATGTTTTTTCGTAGAAAACCTTCAATCAATTAAAATAAATGTCAAATGAACTCGGGAACTATTATTCAGTGTTATACACTGGGCTAGCGAATTAGTAGGTTGGTCACACCTACGGACCACCACACTATTTCTATACAAAGATAGGTAAAATTAGTCTTTACACAACATAAGTAAGCTGACAAACACACTTGCAGCGGACACCAGTCTCGAGAATTTTTTTAACCGAACTCTAAAGAAAAACATCCATTGTAAGAGTAGACTCAATTCAGAGAGTAGAGAGTGAGTAATTATGAATTTCAACTTTAACTATTTACTCGCATTACTAAAATAAATACAGAGTACAAAACTGTCAATTTCTCTCCTGTCCGCTCAATAATGAGCTCGATATTTTTTCGTAGCACATAATTAATTAAACAAATTACTTTAAAAGCCATCATTTTGTACAGCTCAAAGGGTTTAAGCAAGCGTGTCTATTAATAATAATAATTTAGTCAATTTGTTACACAAAGAAAATACCCCCGTTAAATGCTTTTACATCATGACACTCTGACAAGTTAAGCCCCGAAGTGTTTACATGTATAGCGGGTACGAACATTAATTAATTTTCATACACGTTTAAATTATTACTAATTGCTTGTC
Organism: Maniola hyperantus; assembly: GCF_902806685.2. Lineage (NCBI taxonomy): Eukaryota > Metazoa > Arthropoda > Insecta > Lepidoptera > Nymphalidae > Maniola > Maniola hyperantus. Next base: position 12,691,177 of record NC_048547.1, on the reverse strand, counting down.
ATTCGAGGTATAACATGTGTCATATTATTAATAAGTAATCGGATTATTTTGAAATGTGCACTTCAAAAATGGTACTACCTGCCGATAAAATTATTATTTATCTACTAGCTTATGCTCGCGACTTTGTCCGCGTGGACTACACAAACTTCAAACCCCTATTTCACCCCCTTAGGGGTTGAGTTTTCAAAAATTCTTCCTTAGCGGATGCCTACGTCATAATAGCAATCTGCAGACCAAATTTCAGCCCGATCCGTCCAGTAGTTTGAGCTGTGCGTTGATGGATCAGTCAGTCAGTCAGTCAGTCAGTCAGTCACCTTTTCTTTTTATATATTTAGATTAATTATTTGGTGGACGTGTAATGACTTTTGTGTTTTCATTTCGGTTCAGTTACCAAAATAAATTCCTTTATTGTTAGTATTTTAACTGAAACAACTAATAGCTAAACATGCTTTCGATTCAGCAACTATTAAATGTAATACATACAATTTCAATTATTAATTTCGTATTGTGGATACTAAAATCATGTGTGGGCGTAATTATTGAAGAGGAAACTTCTTTGGGCGTGTCGGTAGAGATGGGTAAAAACATCAAGTCGCGTCAGTGACATGCTTATTTTTACAAAATGCTAATGCGCGTGGCCGCCATTTTAGTGACGTCAGCACTAGACTGAAGTTTCGAGCTGATGGTATATTTGTACTTAAATAAACGTCTAATGACGTCATTTAGATGTTAATGAGACATGGTTCCAGCGCAATAGCAATTTGCGGGACTTACACTGTAAGACAATCGCGATTAAATTAAAATTTCACTGTCTATTATGTGCTAGTTTATTGTCTATATAGCTATGGAAAATAATCTTAACTACTGAGAAAATATAATGTTTGAATTTCATTGCAGCAAAATCGAAAGAGTATAAGTTTCATAAGACATTGTAATCAATTCCATAATTAAATAACTTGCCAATAAAAATTAAACTTTATCATTGCCTATATTAATGGGCCATCACACTACCTCACTACCCATTTATAAATGCGAAAGTGTGTTTATTGTTGTTTTGTTGGTTTATTGGTTTGTCTTTCAATCACGTCGCAACACAGTGTGATTTTTGGCATGGTTATAGTGAAAGACTTGGAGAGTGACATAGGCTAATTTTAATCCCGGAAAATCAAAGAGTTCCCTCGGCATTTAAAAAAACTAAATCCACGCGAATGAAGTCACGGCTTTCAGCTAGATTCCAATAAAAAAATATACTAACTTTTGTTATTTTAGCGTTTAAACTACCGTGAGTGAACTACCTTTAACTAACTAACTTTTGTTGTTGTGTATGCAATGTTGATTTCAGCTGAACAAATTTTTTTTTCGCAGGTCGGCCAGTATCATGGGCCTTTTTAGCGCCTTCGTTGACACCGAGGGGCGCGGGCAGCATATCGAATCCAGGACTCAGGCTTTATAAATTTGAGTCTAATAGTGGAAAGGTTAGCTTATTTGCTAATAATTAATTATTTTTTCACTATAAATACAAAATTCAGAGCCTCGATAGCTCAACGGTTAAAGGAGCGGACTGAAAACTGAATTGTCGTACCTACTCCTAGCACAAGCTTTACGCTTAGTTGGAGGGTAAAGGCGAATATTAGTCAGCAATTAACTTGCAATTAAAACTCTTTTTTTTTAATGTGTGGCAGCTAAACTAACGTATTTTTCGGAATATACCAGACTAGTTTCGAACCCGTCTGCAGTCCTTTTTCAAGTAGACTGCAAACAGTGGCGTGCAGGTCATAGAGGCATAAAAGCACTGCTTACCCAAGTTGAAATGGCTCAATGGTCATTTTTCATCATGACAGCCTCTAAATAGGTAACCTAACTGACTAATGCCTACCCTAGCTTGGAACCCTATGCACGCCACTGACTGCAAGGTGCGCGGGCTATGACATGGAAGTCAGGTTATATATAAGTACATACAGACAGACGATGAAGACATCCTATAAGGGTTTTTTTACTCTGGAGATACTAAAAAACCGGCCAAGTGCGAGTCAGGCTCGCGCAATGAGGGTCCCGTACTACAGCCGTATTTTTTCGACATTTTGCAGGATAATTCAAAAACTATGATACATAAAAATAAATAAAAATCTGTTTTAGAATGTTCAAGTGAAGACCTTTCATATGATACCCCACTTGATATAGTTATCTTACTTAGAAAATTGAAAATACTAATTATTAGTTCATGGCCACAATTTAATTTTTTTTGTGTGATGTAATCACAAATTCACGGTTTTCAGATTTTTTCCGAAGTGTCAGCTATAAAATCTACCTACCTGCCAAATTTCATGATTCTAGGTCAACGGGAAGTACCCTGTAGGTTTCTTGACATACCGACAGACAGACAGACAACAAAGTGATCCTATAAGGGTACCGTTTTTCCTTTTGAGGTACGGAACCCTAAAAACTACAAAAAGATTTAAGAAACTACCCTCTCGTTTACCCACCGCGCCAGTATGAAGAGGGCTATGTTAGGAAGTTGAAAATGTAAAGGAATAAATTTATTTCGCCTTATTAATTCTAAGGCGGATCTGATAAAGTAAAGAACATGACGTTGCTTAATTCAAACGCGCCCCGTTGTCGCAACCGTGTTATAATTTATTTTAGTTCAGCTTTTGAATATGGTTTTGCCTGTTTCTTTTATTTATTACTAGCTGATGCCCGCGACTTCGTCCGCGTGGAATTAGGTTTTAAAAATCCCGTGGGAACACTTTGATTTTCCGTTCCGATTCGTTTTTCAAAGTAAAAGCTACCCCTAAAAAGCGTATTAATTTTGAATAAATCATTTGACAGACGGACAGACTCACTTTCGCATTCAAAAGATGGAGAATTATGTAAACCTCCTAAAATTTATGACGACCGCCCTGGCGCAGTGGTATGCGCTGTGGTCTTCTTAGTGGGAGGTCCCGGGTTCGATTCCCGGCGGGGATTTGAAATTTTATAATTTCTAAATTTCTGGTCTGGTCTGGTGGGAGGCTTCGGCCGCGGCTAGTTACCACCCTACCGGCAAAGCCGTGCCGCCAAGCGATTTTGCGTTCCGGTACGATGCCGTGTAGAAACCAAAGGGGTATGGGTTTAATAAAAACTGCCATACCCCTTCCAGGTTAGCCCGCTACCATCTTAGACTGCATCATCACTTACCACCAGGTGAGATTGCAGTCAAGGGCTAACTTGTATCTGAATAATAAAAAAACCAACGTGAACTCTTTGATACACGAAAGTAAATTATATTTTTAGATGGGTATTTAAGAAACACGTTCGGTATATAATACATTGATTGAGCGGTTTCCTTGTGTTCTGCATAAACACCTAGACAGACAGAAGGCGCGGCTGTAGCGGCGCAGGAAATATAACACTGAACGCTTGTATCAATTTGTTATACAAGGTCATTCGAAAAGTCCTACTCCTAATACAAAATAGAATCAAATATCGTTATAAACAACATTTACTATGGGATCCGTGCTATTGCGAAAAAATAAAATCAAATGTAGGATTAATATGATATTTTACAATTCGATAGAACTTGAGCATAGAAACACAATAACATCAGAGTAAAATAAACTTAACGGCGGTGACTCCGTCAGTCGCTCCATACAAATGTAGTTTGGTTCTCATTTTAATATTAGCTTATAAAATTCGGTGTAGTTTGTATAGTACATGTCCATCTATATCTGTGGTTTGCCAGATTTCCGTAAACATGACTAGTTTTAAAATTACACGGGTTTAAAAATTTGTATATAAATCCTTGAGACCGTGTAACTTTGAAACTTAATATTTTAATGAAATCTAGATAACCACAAACATAGATATTTGTTACTCGAACATGTCTGCAAAATTTCATTAGGTTTGATTGGTTGGTAATCAAATGAGAGCACAACTACGTTTGGTTATACACTACGAATAATCCCTCCAAAAAATCCTTGGAGCTACGTTGGAATGTTTCCGTCCCGCTTTACATTTGTCCAAGCCCTTATTAAGAACACGAGGCTGTTTATTTGAGCTGGAGCCTACACGTGGTCTTAATCGTGTTGAAGTTTTATTGATTGAAGCCTTATTTTAAATGCTTTGTAATTACGCAATACAATGAATAGGGGAAATTCGTTAGTTTCGAAATAGAGTATCTAGTCTTAGATGTTAATTATTATTATTATTATTTATAATATAATCTTTATATGTAAAAGGAAAAGCTGACTGACTGACTGACTGATCTATCAACGCACAGCTCAAACTACTAGACGGATCGGACCATGACAAATCAGAAAATTGGCATGCAGGCAGCTATTATGATGTAGACATCCGCAACGAAAGGATTTTTGAAAATTCGACTCCTAAGGGGGTAAAGTAGGGGTTTGAATAGGCGTACAAAGTCGCGGGATTAAGCTAGTAATAATTATTGTATCTAAATAATTGTAACGTACTGCTATAACATGTTGTGGAATTGTTTTGGAGGGTGCGTACAAAAATAGCACGGTAAAATTTCGTAGTACATACGGATTTCATAAATTATTATCATTAGCCCAGTGCCGGTCCACTACTGATTACGGCTCTCCTGTCAGAATGGGGATTTTGGCGATAATCTACCACGCTGGCCAAGTGCGGACCAACAGATTCGTACACCTTTTGAGATCATTTTGGGAAATTTTCAGGCATGCAGATTGCAGGTTTCCTCAAGGTGTTTATGATATTTAGTTGTTTAACACCCGACTAAGAGCTCAGAATACATAAAACAGGTTCGATGTCCTAACTACTAGTCTATCTTGTAGCTTATCCATTAAAAAAACCGGCCAAGCGCGAGTCAGACTCGCGCAACGAGGGTTCCGTACTACAGTCCTACTTTTATTGACATTTTGCACGATAATTCAAAAACTAAACGCATCAAAATAAATAAAAATCTGTTGTAGAATGTACAAGCAAAGACCTTTTATATGATACCCCACTTGACAAAGTTATCTTACTTCGAAAATTGAAAATACTAATTATTAGTTCATGACCACAATAATTTTTTTTCGTGTGATGTGACCACAAATTCACGGTTTTCAAATTTTTCCCCGAATTTCTGCTATAAGACCTACCTACCTGCATTTCATGATTCTAGGTCAACGGGAAGTAACCTGTAGGTTTCTTGACAGGCAGACAACAAAGTGATCCTATAAGGGTTCCGTTTTTCATTTTGAGGTACGGAACCCTATAAATAAAGTAAATTCTAAATTAATACTTTTTCCCTTGTTCCAGGTATTAGACTACACACAGTATTATTTAGATTTAACGAACACTAGGGGCGAACCACATTGGGCGGTCGAGTACAACCTCACCCAGTACTACGGCTTGCGGGAAGTTAGCGCTAACGCCTTGGACACCCTGGCTGAGAAGATAAGGAACTACCCTGATAGAGGATTACTTAATAAGTAAGTTCTTAAGTACCTATGTTTAGTATGGCAGTGGTACTGATTCTGAGCACAACCTAATTTTAGAGTATTCGCATCCTCTTCTTACTAATGCAATATGAAAAGGACAGACGCAGTTTGACAGTTTCAAATTTAATTTTAAGATGGTAAAACCCGTGATTTTAGCGCACAGTCGCGAGCCTACTGTTTCAATTTGTAGCGTGCACTAAAATTTAGAGTCTTTAAATGTAAAGTTCATGTTCTGTCCCTTTTTAGTATTGTTAAAATGAAAAGGATGCAGATACTCTAAATTTAGTTTAGAGAAAGACAACGGAATCGGTGCCATTGCTTGTATAGTATGGCAATAATGGCGATGGCGACTTCGTACGCTGAGATTCAGATTTTTAAAAATCCCGTTAAACTCTTTGATTTTCCGGGAAAACAGTAGCCCATGCCACTCTCCAGGTCTTAAACTATATACCCGTGCAAAAAATCACGTCGATCCGTTGCTCCATTGCGACGTGATTGAAGGACAAACCAACAAACCAATAAACCAACAAACAAACACACTTTCGCATTTATTACATGGATAGTTCTTTTCAAATGTTCAATTTTGAATAATTTTCTTTACCGCCGTGGTTCTTGCTAGTTCTTCTCCGTAAAAACGGCATTTCAAACCAGTGCTACATTATTTTACCAATTTAAAAGCCCCTGTCGCAAATCATCCCTAATGCAAAGTCAGCTTCGCTATCATTAAATGTCGCACGTTACTCACGAATTTTTTGTTGTTCACAGATACCTAACAGCGCTGAGCGTGCGCCACGTGACAGACGTGTCAGATTGCGACGCGAGCTGCGTGCACGTCCATTTCTGTGCGATCACCCGCGCGGATTTCCACGAGTTTCGCACCTGCGTCCGCAGCCCTGCGTCGGCGCTGGCGTCGCGCGCGCCTCACATGTCCGCCGCCATCTTGCTTTACGCCATTTTGATTTTGATTTCCTCATAATAAATGTAACAGGTAAAATTTTATGTTAATGTTTAATGTTAAATTTTAATCAAGCTCATGTTCTATTTTTAGAATTTAAACTATTTTGAATGGTAAGTATATTATAATTGAAAAATCAAATCGGCTGCAATTTACTTTTTTAACTGGTATAAGCTCTACTAGTTTTAAAACCGTTGGGGTCTGTTGCAACCGATTTCTTATTGCAGTTCGATGTTAGTTGAATAAATATTTAAAACACCCTATATTATCAAACCATTATGATAACATATTCTAGGTAATAAATCACTGTGAATTAATTATTGATGTAAAATACGATTCAGCGAGGGTTTTTAAAAATATACCTATTAGGTAGGTATCTTTCTGTAAATAATGGGTTAGAAACTTGTCATACGGCTCAAACATAATTTAAGACCCCGTTTTAAAAATTGGCCTATAAAACATAACGACTCTTTTTTAACACGCGTTGTAGCAAAGTTACCATATTAATAAATCGACGTTAAAACAGTGCGTGAAAAAGTGGTTGTATGAAACGGCTCTTAGATATAAACAATAAAGGCCTATAATACGACGGTAATGGCCTATAAAAAGGTGATTACAGGTGATCTCATAAAGATCATGTTCTGCTGATGTAGTCACCTTTTTTATTTACGAAAAAAGTCAGGCCGGCAAAAGTGGAAGCCCTTGAATGTATTAAAAACTAAAAGCCGCAAAAATATATAACAGGCCATTTACTGCTTCAACGCAGAACCAAGTTGCGATCCCGAAAAAATCGACACCGAATCAGATTGGATCGGGTTCGTATAATAATAAGGTCTTGGACCAAAGAGGATGATTGCGGTAGCTCTTAAACTATGCAAGGTCTAAGTCTGTGACCCAGGTGGGAGCGGGTGCGTCCTGCGAGGCGGACAGTGTGTAGAACTAATAATTACAAGAAATTGTAAGGAAGACGAGCGGACGTGTCTGAATCGAGGGCGAGTGCCGTGTGGCATGGATTGTCCCGCTGCCCGCCCCGCAAGACTCACCCGTTCCCACTTGGGCCACAGGCTGACGGCGGTTACACACTCATCCGATCCGAGTCCATGAAAATACGGTCCTTTTTGTTTTGTATGGGAGCTTATGACATATTATGTCACAGATAATCGGTGGTATTCTCACGGATAACGGATATAAATCGGATGACAGAAGGGCAGTGCGTAATCGCTATGAATGTCTAATATATACCTAAGTTAGCAAATAGTTCTCAAATCATAACATAATACAATAAGTACATTTTATTAATCTAAATATTAAGTTAATAGGATAAATGAGTGTACAGTTTATTATTTCAAGCAAAACATTAACATTATTATAGCCATAGGTCTAGTGGAATTAAAAAATTGTAAAATAAACATATTACATACAATACATAGAAGAATTTGAGGTGATTGTTTAGAACGGTTAGAGGAATGCTAAACACTCAATGGGGCCTGTTACACTTTCAATATTATCACGCCATACGCGATATCGCCCTTCTGAATCAAGGAAATACTATAGGTAGCTATAGTCGACGCATTTAAAACTGAGTCGTCAAGTTATCTGTCGAGATAACTCGACGACTCAGTTTAAAATGCGTCGACTATAGTATAACGTATCATGAGGAAGTTTGATAGTATCGCAATGTATGTATCAATAAATTAATAGTGTAGTGAAGGAGATAGCAGATTTGAAGAGCATAATCTCTGTCGCTGAGACCGACAAAACGTCATATAGCTGTATGAGTGACAGAGACAGCGCTCTACAAAGCCGAAATGTCATTCTAAAGGCCGTACTGTACTATATCGACGGGAGGTTTTGATTGTTATTCCAAGGTTATGCCTGTTAAGTTAATAATTACAGGTGAAGCCCCGGACAGACACTTGTTAATAAAGTTTATTATTACTAATTTTCGTAAAATTTAATACCCTCTTTAAGGCTTCGTAGTCCAGTAATAACGGTTCAGTGACGCTACTTAAAAGAAAAATAAATATGAATAAATTACTAAGAAGGACAGCACCGTAAACGGAATCCTAAAAGCGGGCCTTTGATCGTTAATGGCTTGAGAGCTGGTGGGAAAAATTGTACTTAAAAAGCTGAAAGTTTATTTTGCTGTACCTTTATTGAGTATTATTATTTTTTTATTTATTTTACATCTAATTGGAACGGCAGTGCCACTTACACTAACAAGATGATAAATTTAAATACAAACACAAAAGGACACAAAATACAAAACGATAAAACATTCAAGGATTTTGAATGTACGCTGAGAACATTCAATGGATCTACTAGCTACTCTTACAAGTTAATAACCACCATACATTTATACGACAACTAGCTTATGCTCGCGACTTCGTCCACGTGGACTACACAAATTTTAAACCCTTATTTTACCCCCTTATGGCTTAAATTTCCAAAAATCCTTTCTTAGCGGATCTATATCTGTAGCTATCTGCATGCCAAATTTCAGCCCGAACCGACCAGTAGTTTAAGCTGTGCGTTGATAGATCAGTCAGTCAGTCAGTTAGTCAGCTTTTCTTTTTTTATATATAGAGACAAGGTTAGGCTATTAAAAACCAGACAAACTTTGCGAGCAAAATATGACGCTACAATTATTACAATATTTCACATGGAGATGTTCCGTTCCTAAATTTCTGTGCACAGAATTATCTTACATTTGTCGTTAGCTTTAGGCAATCAGAATTTCTCGTACTTGCACACCGTAAATAAGTCAAATAATACATGTTCACAAATTTTCTCGAAAGTAGATAGAGTAAGCAAACTAAAAAGTCAAATATCCTTCTCAAATATTCCCATAAGCTCTCAGACTATAAACGTGGGCCTTTGATCGCTAAAATTTGTACACCCCCCCTCGTTACGATGAAGGTTAATCTCATTACGTGCCACCCCTAAAAAGGCCATCGTTTTTCCCCGAACATAAAATGGATAGACGAAGTCATAAAAACCGAAATTCGGAAATAGTATCAAAACAGATGGCGACCCTGAATGATGGCGCATATTGTATCGGGTGTACATTTTCATCCGACTACAAAAAATTATTCACGTCTAATGCCTAACGTCCACTAGGTGATTGAGTGAAGACATTATTATGTTTGCCAGATCAGTTAGACTATGGATCGATGAAATAAAAAAAGAAATGGTCACATCATCTATCTATAATGATACTAAACACGTCTCCGTTCTGCTTCAGTGGACTGCCACTTTAAGGATACATATCGTAAAATTTACTATACCATATATATAGTGCTTTCTTTGTTTAGCTCTGTGTTTTGTATGGGTACGTAGCAGAGAGAGCACTAATACTAACTTATCCGCGGGATGAAAATAGAGCTCTCTCTGTTTTTGTATGGGATTAGGTAGAAAGAGCGACATTCCGCGGATACGGTATAGTTACCGGGGTAATTTTACGGCTGTCTTTTACGGACGTCTGCCTTTATAAAACCTACAGGCAAAATCTCAGGTTGTCAGACCCAGTGGTATAAGCATGGTATAAGTTGTAAATTTGACATGTCAGTCTGTCACTTACTCCTTTTATGGATCTAAAGAAGTGCCTATCTTTCTTAACTTTAAAAACGCTTTAACACGATTGAATAAGACATAATATCTTGTTAAAACTCACTGATGTGTTACATTACTTTTTGATATGAAAAAGCAATATCCCATAAACCTTTTCATAGAAAGTGAAATGATAAGAAGGTGTAATATGGCTCTATCACGTTAGAACCTAATAAATTTTACGTGGGGAAGCCTTCTAGTTATGCCCTACAATATTCTTGACACATGTGACGTCCCTCCTGCCTCCTTTATTATTGCTTTACCTTATACAGGCTGTATGATAAATGATATTTTTTTAACATATTTACTTTACTAACTTGGTCTTACTCATGCTCTTAATATTAATTTAGTTTATAAGTAAATGTACTTTTACTAGATGATGCTCAGGTTTTCAGTTTTCAGGTTAGAAATCTCATTCAAATTTTTGTTTGTCGAGCCCAAAAATGTTTACATGCTAAACATTAATCCTTCTTTGTAGAGTGTTGCAAATGGCATACCTTATATTAATTGCTTACTTAATGCTGGGGTAGTCTCTGCAATAACGACTATATTGTTACCGTAGGAGAACTAGAGTAACCAACACAGCTCAACGGGTTGCGAAGCTGAAGTGGCAATGGGCAGGGAAAAAATCCGGAAAACCGATATAAGTTGGGGTCTCAAGGTGCTGGAATGGCGACCTTGCACCGGAAGGCGCAGCGTTGGAAGACCCTCCACTAGGTGGACGGACGACATCAGACGAGTAGCAGGGAGCCGCTGGATTAAGGCGAGGCAAGACCATAGCGTGTGGAAGTCCCTGCGAGAGACCTATGTCCAGCAGTGGACGTCTATCGGTTACGGGGGTAGTTACCTTAAGTAAGTGTAAAAAACGTGTCGCAAAGATATTAAATAAACGTATTTCTTCTTTTTCCTGTCTGACTGTGATTTTAAAACAGTAAGGGCTATAAAAATAGGAGTAAAAAAAATACACTCTGTATACACATAACATCGCACGATAAAAAGGACATTTATTACTTTTCGCACTGCGCACAACGCCATGCTGGTATGCCAACTTTGTCAAGTATTTGACGAAAATATTACAGTCAAGTATAGTCCGTACAAAATGACTCCACCCGCGCCATTATAACTCTATGGGTCAATAGAGTCTTAGACTAGTAATAAAATAAATTGATGATTTTTGTATAACGGTAGTTTATGGGGCTAAAATTGTTTATTAAAAAGAATAATTAAAAAAATCATGATATTTATTTATTTTTAACATGAACGTCACGCCGTACAGAAGGTGAATAATGACGTCACAATCCGTAAACGACACTTTTTTTTTCAATTAAAAAAAATGTCGTTAAATGCCATGTGACATCATTTTAGTACAGCGTGACGTTAATAATTAATTATTTTAAAAATGAATTAAACCATTATTTTTGATGACCAATGAATTCTAGCTCCATAAAATACCGCTATACAAAAAATCACGTCATTTCATGTCAAAAGTATAGTTCCCTTTAAGGACTAAAATCGTATTTTTGACATGAAATTTGAAACATAAAGTTAAAATGGCGCGTGAGGAGTTAAATTTTACGCGTTATAGTAAAGTTTTACTGGTTACCTGAATACTACACAGCACAAGGAGGGATATTATTTTGACTGTGTATGTTTGTTGTAAGTTCATTGGTCCAATAAAACCTCCCGAAACTCATTCTTATATAGAACAATGAATTTAACTACGTAGGTATTTATCACGTGACTATATTGTGTAAAATTCATGGACGTACTATGGTAAAATTCAACAAACAATAATAAGCACGCGAAGAAAATATTAGAAATGAAAATATTATGTTTGTATTGAATTTCGTATTGAGTAAAATGTTTCATTGTAATTCCAAAAAAATAAAATTTCATGATTAATTTGTATAATAACGACGACAACGACTTTGTCCGCGTGAATTTAGGTTTTTAAAAATACCGAGGGAACTTTTTTCTGGGATAAAAAGTAACGTATGTCATTGTCCAGGTCTTCTTCTCTACATAGTATAAAATAAAGTCTGTCTGTATGTATGAACGCGTAGATCTTTTAAACTACGCAACGGATTTTAATGCGGTTTTCACCAATAGATGGAGTAATTCAAGAGGAAGGTTTATAGCTATAGTTTAATTCTCAAAAAATTAGAGATCCCTAGAGAAATTGAAATAATGTGAGTTAGGTCGGAAAAAAATCCTCTCATTTGAGAGTTTCGGAGGCAATGACACCTCAATGACACCACATTAGTATCTACATTGCACCCATGCAAAGCCGGGGCGGGTCGCTAGTTAATAATATACCCATGCAAACATTACATCGACCCGTTGCTCTGTTGCGACGTTATTGAAGGACAAACCAATAAAGAAATCAACGAACAACCAACTAACCATTCCAGTTCTTCTCTGTAAAGTCTGACACCCACTAGACAGACTTATCGAATCGAAGTATTTCGCCTTCCTGTTAGTTAGGCATGGACCTATTAATATTTTTTGTGTGAGCGAATCGGTGCGGTACAGTACCTACCACACGAGTAGATATGTAAAGTACGCAGCAGAAAGTAATGTACATCGGCCTTTAGAATGACATTTCGGCTTTGTAGAGTTGTCTCTGTCACGCATACCTATATGACGTTTTGTCGGTCTCAACGACAGAGACAACGCTCTACAAATCTGCTATCTTCTTCTAAATTATTTTCTTTCGCGTAATGTACCTACACCACTTTTCTTTGCTAATGGATGCAATGGAAGACAAATCATTTGCGATGTTATTTGGCAACCTAATGGACGTTAGGCTTAATTGAAAATAATCGGGTCATAGATTTTAGGTTTTATAGGTTTTAATTTTCATATCCAAACAATCTCCTCAAATCAAATAATATGATAATGAAAACATAATAATAATATTATTCGTAATGTTAGACTATGTTACGTATCTATAATTGCTGAATTAATTGTGATATTTGGGATTTTGTATATACTTACTGTAAGTAAACTGAAAATCAGTGTAACTAAATAAAATAAATATGAATATTTCAAAAGTATTGACTTTCATTAATTTACCCTTATTTATAGGGTTCCCTCTAGGGAAAAAAAGAACCCTTAAGATCACTTCGTTGTCTGTCTTTTGTGTCTGTTTGTCGTATCTCTCAAGACCCGTCATGGCCATCAAAACCTATATAAAAACTGATGTTTCTGAAAAGTTTGCCATGCAGGACCAAACTTAAAACTAATTTAAAACCTTGATTCTTCGTAGCATTTTTTTTTAGAAACATTAGTTTTTGGGGATTCCGTCGTTTTTTGGTGATGACCGGTGACCCAAAAACTACACTTTGAAGTTAGTAGCCATTTTTTTTAAAAAGAATGGCAGTAGATAGTGGTTTGTATCTGTAACTTGTATTGTATCTGGATTTAAAAAAAAAACTTCTCTTAATTTGTTTCTGATAATTATCTTACATAATTATTTTCAAAATTGACGCAGATAATTTGATACCCTGTGGAATAACTTGTCTTTTCATTAAGTGGGCTTATTAGAAACAAAACTTTATGATGATAATGATATTTCTTTTGAAAGTTCTCTAAAATCTTTATTACTTGTGTAATACTTAATTACACTAATTGGGTATTTTCCTACTTTTGAATTTGATAAATATTATTACTTACGCTGAAAAAAATATAAAAATCCAACAAAGATTTACAAAGTTACAGGCATTTTAATTTTGGAGTGGGAGGGTCTTCTATCCCTTTCTCACAAAACGAAAATTTGTTTGAAACCGCACGAAGCTACTATGGCATTAGTAGGTTTGACGTCAAACTGCAGTATCGCTATCTCTGTCTAATCAGAAATATTTAAATTAACTTTTTTGTTATTTGATCGATTTAAGTAGTTTTTTTCAGTTTACGTCATTATTTTTATTCTAGTTTATAATAAATTAGTAAAAAAATTGGAGTCAAATACCCAATTGTGGCCGAGACTAGTAACTTTACTTCTGTACCTATAGTTACTAGTCTCAACTACAATCTTATTAAAACAGTTTGTTTGTTTGTTTTTTTTTTGTTTTTTTTTTTGTTTTTTTTTGTTTTTTCACTTCATTTCAGTCATTTGAAATTATACAGCATTTACTATTTAGCTAATGATTTTAGGCTTATTTCATGGTTTAACGACGTATCTATACTATTATATAAAGAGGTAATGTCGTTAAGTTTGTTTGTAGGGGGTAATCTTTGGAATTACTGAACCGATTTTAAAAATTCTTTCACCAGTAGAAAGCTACATTATTCCTGAGTGACATAGGCTATGCGGGATCTTTAAAAACCTAAATCTACGCGGGTGAAGCCGCGGGGATCAGCTAGTTAGGTATAATCATGTAACAAAAAGCACTGTTGTATACCGCTGCCAGTGGACACCGATATGAGAGGCCTCGTTAACAACAGTCTGACTGGGGTTTAATGTTTTGTCGTCATCATCATCAACCCATCGCCGGCCTACTACTGAACACGAAACTTCTTTCAGAATGAGAATGGCCATAGTCTGCCATGCTGGCCCAATTTGGATTGGTAGCTAGTAAACATAAAATGAATTTTCTTTCAGCTCTCGTTATATGTTGTTGAATTTCCAAAATGTACCCGAGAGTTACGCCACTATTAATAATCTTTTGGGCGCACTAAAACGCCTCCAGGAAGAAGGGTCATACCGACCTTTTTCCCGCTGGTTGAAAATGTTGCACCAGTTCAAAAAGAACTCGGTGAATCATATTTATAGAATAACAATCCAACAGATCCAGTATCCTAACAGAGTTCTAGCAAGACTGGCCGGAACGCAGGTACGTTATGCCATATGAATACGCCCCAATATAGAGCGAAAGGGTAAGAAAATCGGTAAAAAGCTAGTAAGCATTTATGAGTTGAAAAAGGTAGAAAATGGGACCGAACCGCCTTTTGTCGCTTTGTTAGTTCAAATAGGGATAAAACGGGTCTCGTCATAACTTCAATTGTCTGCCGTACGACTCTCGAAATCTGTTTTTAGGGTTCCGTAGTAAAGAAGGAACCCTTACAGTTCCACCATGTCCGTTGGTCTGTCCATCCGTTCGCGGTTTACCTCAGACTATTATTGCATTATGGGATTTTTTTGTGATTTGGCGTAAGGTATACATATCTTATTACCTAATCAAATGGACAAAGAGTTTTTTTTTTCGGCAAACCCCCTTATATTTATATTTCAGGGCCCTTCAGTGAGGACAAAGAGGTAATGTAAAAAATGGTTTTTTTTTTGGGTAGCTAGGTACTTCCTCTAGACGCAAAGTGGGGCTGAATTTTTATATAGTTTTTTGATGTAGTACCTACTTAATATATATGTACCAATACTCAATAATATAATATTATCACGAAGTTAAAATAAAACTTCACTATAACATCTGAGGTTTTAAGAAGGTACAAGTTACAATAGTCGACCAACTTATAAAATGTACTTACTTGAAGCATCGATATAAAATGACAAGATATTATGGTCAAGCGAACAAAATTTTTCACGGTTTAGAAACCAAATAAATCAGCGCCACCTCTTAGATACCCGACCCGTTTGAAATCCAGACGTCACTGAGGTAGCATCGGTGCATAAGAACCAATGAGGCGGTGCCATTTGGTTTGTTCAATAACCTTCTTCAAGCTAACTTCAAGTCATTGACTTATATTATATTACTTCGTATGGACAGGCCATACGAAGTAATGTATAAGTCAATGACTTGGAAGTCGTATCAATTTCATTGAAAATTACTTAGATAAAGTTGTTAGTTTTGTAAAACAGCTAGTATATTGAGCAACTACGGAACCTTACACTGCGTGTGGCCCGACGCGCACTTCATTGGTTTTCTGTTTCTATATCCGTTCGTTCTCGTATGGAATTTTATTTTCAAAAATCTGGACGCAATCTAATTTTTTGGCTTGTGTACAGACCTATTTGAAACCGTTGTGTAGTTACGTTTATATTATTTATTAAATGTGTAGGTACGGGGTCACTTTGGCGGTTTTTCTGCTGCTAGCACTATTTTGCAAATCGTTCCGGAAACCTCGAAAAAATCTATGTACATACATTAAAAAAGCGCCGAATTCGGAACCACCTCCTTTTTGGAAGTCGGCTAAAATAGCTTTTAATCATAAATTTAACGAGTTTTGACCTTTGACTATTTAACAATCATAAACCTACCTTCCCACAGGTTCATATTAATTATTCTTTTACAAAACATATTCTCAACAATACATCCTACCCTTCACCCAAATCATTCGTCCACGCTGGAAGCTGTACGTAGCTAATTAGCGTTTACAAGAGAGTACAATATATTACTGTGACCCGGAGAGGTTACATATGATATAATAGAGGAGGCATTACCACTTCCGACTAAAGAAAGAAGAAAGAAAGAAAAATGCTTATTTCTTAAATTGTGCCTCACATCACTTGTTATATACCCTATTATATATTATTATGGCTTCAACTTGAATGGTGACCTGCTTTTACTCTGACTGTCAATAAATAATCGCCATTTTATGGCTCACTTGTGGATTTAGATTTTTTTTCCTTAATTCACATCGCAACGGAGCAATCGCTGTGGTTTTTGCATAGATATACTTAGTTAAAGACCTGAAGAGTGACATGGGCTACTTTTTATCCCGGAAAATTAAAGAGTTCCCACGGGATTTTTATAATCTAAATCCACGTGGATGAAGTCGCGGGCTGAAGCTAGTAAAACTAGTATAATCACAAATATATAGACCGTACCTAATAAACTTTAGCTAGAGAAAATTTGCAGCTCAACGTGTAGCATCAAGACATTGCTGCTAATGAAGTATGCAGCTGCGCGATGGCGGTAGAATGACAGCTATAATGTCACGATCGCAATCACCTCTTGACTCACCTTGGTTGACGCTCAATGCATGTTGCATTGTTGCACAAAGAGTCGCACAAATTCGGCAAGTTTTACGAAATCGACCTGCTGATAATAATGGGTAGTGATGTGGAGCAATTTTTTATGGCGCTTGTTGTGTGAGATTTGCATCTCTATGGTCTACAACTCATCGCCGGGGCCCATGTTTATTATATTACCCACGTTTAGCCACTGACCCTCGCTGCTAATTAAATTCGCTGCGAAATTAATGAGATTTGACCCCTGACGCATCCCCGCGATTAAATTACACGGCTAATACCGTAAGAAAAGCGAGGATTGTTTCATTTTGTAAATGATAAAATATTACCACAAAGAGTACCTTCCCTCGTTCATAAAGTCACTCTAATATGGAGCTCATTATGAAGAGTTGTTGCTGCAGCCCGAGCCCAAGCCTAATGTACCTATAGTCCGCGACATTTCGAGATAGCAATCGGGGAGGAAACGCCTCGCACACCCGCACAGCCTTCGCGCCAACCCTGTGCGGGCGAGCGCGGGTAACGTGTGGGTGTGTGGTGCTTCCCACCACCTCATACCCCGATTGCCATCTTGACCTGTTGCGTACTATACTATACTTAAAATAAGACCGCGATGAATAAAAGAGATTTGACCCCTGATGCATCCCCGCGATTAAATTACACGACTAATACCTACCGTAAGAAAAGCGAGGATTGTTTCATTTTGTAAATGATAAAATACGACCACAAAGAGTACCTTCCCTCGTTCATAAAGTCACTCTAATATGGGGCTCATAAGCAAAATGTGCCTACAGTATGCGGCAGAAAATAATGTACATCGACCTTCAGAATGAGACTTCGGCTTTGTAGTTTGGCAGTTGCCACAATTGCAACTAGATGGCGTTATTCAATCGAAAACGTTTCATGACGTAGTCCCGAACAAATGTATCGCCGACAGTACTCGCACTAACGGAGTTTTCTGCAATCTGGACTATATTAAGAAGTTTCAAGATACGACCGTCGGCCCAGCGTGCGCTACTTAGCAAACAAACGTTCGATGGGAGATCTCTCTTTGGTACCATCGAGCCTACACACCGCTCCCGTTCCGTGGAGCGTTGTTTCTGTCACTCATACACATGTGACGTTTTGTCACTCTCGACGACAGAGACAATGCTTCACAAAGTCGCTATCTCTTTCTAAAGGTCGATGTACATTATTTGTGCCGCGTACTGTACTTGAAGTAAGACCGCGATAATTAGAAGAGATTTGACCCCTGAGTCCCCTGACATGGGCTAATACCGTAAGAAAAACAAGAATTGTTTCATTTTGTAAATGATAAATTATTACCAAAGAGTACCTTCCCTCGTTCATAAAGTCACATTAATATAGGACCGCGGTTAATAGCCTCATCTGGTGACAGAAGGGCTGACTCAATTTCCACGCAAAGGATCAGCCTGGCTGTCCAACGTGGAAATGCAACCAGTATTCTTGACATCATTTCACGTAGACATGATTTGTACAGTAATTAGATAAGGCTAGCTTTAAGTTTCATTGAACCATTTTCAATTAAAAATGGGAATCATCATAAAAGCTAATAACTTATAGCATAGCGTTTGGCTACAATCAAACCTCTTGCCAAGTGATGATGCAGCAGCACAAGTCACACACACACACAGTGCACAGTGGTACAACGTTGTCTCGTGGGAATTATCTCTTATGAGACAGAGAGATAAGAGGTGAGAATTTGGCATTTGTAAAGAGATAAGAGAAAGAGAGAGACATTTATCAATATTTAGGCTGCAATGCTGTGCGAGCTGAATTGCACCTTACTGAGTCGTAGTAAGAGACGGCATTTATCTAAACTATTTTGCGGAGTGAGCCTCCAACTTTAGCAATTGTCAAAACAAGTTAAATACTTTTATTCAGGTTTTCACATATAGATAGAGTGCCTATCTGAAAAGGTTAGACGTGCTTGGCTAGTCAGCCATGCTCAGGTATAATAATAATAATAGCTTTAATTATACTGTCATCATCATCAACAACCGATAGACGTCCACTGCTGGATATAGGTCTCTTGTAGGGACTTCCACACGCCACGGTCTTGCGCCGCCTGAATCCAGCGGCTCCCTGCGATTCGTCTGATGTCGTCCGTCCATTTAGTGGGGGGCGTCTTCCAACGCTGCGCTTTCCGGTCCGCCGAGGTCACCATTCCAGCACTAATACAGGATTATTACTGTAATTAAAGTTAATTAGAAATATTTAATTAGGAGTAGGTTCTAATAGCCGTTAAGGTAACCGAATGGTTGAAGCAAAAAGAGTTCAAGAGGTCAAGTATCGTTAACTTTGTAAAGAATAAATTAACAATTAGGGTCCGTGGTTAAAAGTAATTTAATAAGCGGGGAAAATATACCTTACTCTAATAAATGCTAATAAGATTCAAGCGGCTAGTGTAACCGAATCCTTAAGATGAAGGGCGCTTTCCTAATTTAAACTTTTTAACAAATAAAGGAGTTGTTTAAATAACTTTGAAACATTTTACCTTTTGAAAAATACACAATTTCAGCCCGATCCGTCTAAGTAGTTTGAGCTGTGCGTTGATAGATCAGTCGGTCATTTTTTTTATATTACTATAAGGTGTATTATGAACTCATAGAATATCACGAGACTCCATAAATAGATCTAATGTATCAACGACTGGTAGAACTATTAATATAATCAAAAGTAACTAGGTCAGGTTAACCTAACCTAACCTACCTAGATCGGCTCCTCCATCCACATACCGATCCCAGACCAACCAATATCTAACTATTACAACCTTCCAATCAACATTCCTAACCAACAGTTTCCACAGACAGGTCAAAATCACAATATTTATTTATACAAATTGGAACGATACAAGAAGACTCACCGATAATAATAGCCACACAAAATAACTTTCACAGTAACTGAGTCAAAGCGTCCTTTCACAACTTGACTCTTTCAGAGCACGATGCGATGAATCTCTGATCTCTCATTTCAATGTAATCTCGATTTCCCCCCTTTCGTCGCCATATTTCTTTTTTAAAAACACGACATTTATCAGACAGTAATTTAATCACAACATTTGCGAAAGTGTGTTTGTTTATTGGTCGCACTGGCATTCAAAAGCTGGACGACTAAAGGTGTTCTTATGACGCTCGTCGCTCATGCCTCTGTTTGTATATCTCACTTTTTCCTCCTTTACCGTGGGGATTTGTGTATATTGATCCACTTCGGAATTTTGAAACATTGCAAAAGACCTTCAAAACATTTTTCTGGAAGCGCTAAAGTATCTCAGTGTTTGACTGGCTTGCTGAACCCCAGAGCTGTATGCCGTTGTCAACAAAATTCCGAGTGAAATTGAAAAAAAGGGTTTAGTATTTTCATCAAAGAGAGCAGCCGCGGTCGCCGGTAAATCAAATTAGCCGCTAATAAAGCAAAAGCAAATTGCGACCATTTTGCCGACGCGCCGATGTTATTGCATTGCACAAATAATAATATATTATACGGAGCAACAGAGATTTTTCTCCTTTCTCATTGTTATTTATGTACATTAGAATATCTTATTACTCATTTTATTTATTCTTCACTCTCATGCCCGACTACAAAATAATAGAAAAGCCAAAACGAAATATAATACACTTATACTCGTACATCCATAAAAGTACCTTACATACACATTATATAAATACATATTATTAGAACCGGGCGGAGGATTACACCCCGGCAGGGGAGACCAAACGGCCAGGGGTCAGGGCGACAGGTTAAAAAATCGGCTGACTTCTAGCAACACTGATTTCTGCATCCTGGCTGCGAGCGAACTGCCACGGAACCCCAGCAGCCTCGGATGGTGAGTAAGACTGAATGCGATTAACCCATTTGCAAATATGATGGTTCGGATGATTTTAGATCATAATCAAAATCATTTATTCAAAGTAATTACACTTTTTGATGGTCATTTGATATTTAATTACGTATACTTAAAACTTAAGCTATGAGGGTTCCAAACGCACCCAGGTCTGAGAAGAGCCTACAACAAACAGCAGCATTCAGTGGACCCCATAATCAAGATAACTATAGTAGGTACGCGACAGGTCGAAATGGCAATCGGGAGGAAACGCCCCGCACACCCGCACAGCCCCGGCGCTGACCCGGAGCGGACGAGCGCGGGTGACGTGCGGGTGTGCGGGGCGTCGCCCGCCTCTTACCCCGATTGCTATCTCGACTTGTCGCAGACTATACTTGCGTTCATTCTCCTTTTTATTTAATTTCGGCCGTTACCAATCTTCGAATCTCTTCCCATTTGTACTTATCAAAGCCTCAGTCCAGCCACAGAAAAAGTGCTAAGTAACTGTTAAAAGAATAGGAGTAAAATAGAAAACTTTACTTTTTCATTAAAGCGAGCGACCGCATCGGTCGGCGGGAATCGAATTAGCCGCAAGTAAACCTCGGCCGATTCGTTCTAGCGCCGTCAAATTATACCGAGTATATTGTATTGTATTGCCTTGAGAATGTACAATTACGTTTCATTTATTTTTAAGTTTAGCTAACATAAATTATTTTAAATTACACATTAACGGCCGATCCTATCAGTAATTCCTCGAATCTCTTCCCATTTGTACTTATAAAAGCCTCAGTCTAGCCACAGAAAAAGTGCTAACTGTTAATAGAATAGGAGTAAAATAGAAAAGTTTACTTTTTCATTAAAGCGAGCGACCGCAGCGGTCGGCGGAAATCGAATTAGCCGCAAGTAAACCTCGGCCGATTCGTTCTAGCGCCGTCAATTATACTGAGTATATTGTATTGCCTTGAGAATATACAATTACGTTTCATTTATTTTTAAGTTTAGACAACACTCATTATTGTAAACTACACTTTAACGGTCGATCCTATCAGTAATTCCTCAAATCTCTTCCCATTTGTACTTATAAAAGCCTCAGTCTAGCCACAGAAAAAGTGCTAACTGTTAATAGAATAGGAGTAAAATAGAAAAGTTTACTTTTTCATTAAAGCGAGCGACCGCATCGGTCGGCGGGAATCGAATTAGCCGCAAGTAAACCTCGGCCGATTCGTTCTAGCGCCGTCAAATTATACTGAGTATATTGTATTGCCTTGAGAATGTACAATTACGTTTCATTTATTTTTAAGTTTAGCCAACATAAATTATTTTAAATTACACATTAACGGCCGATCCTATCAGTAATTCCTCGAATCTCTTCCCATTTGTACTTATCAAAGCCTCAGTCCAGCCACAGAAAAAGTGCTAACTGTTAATAGAATAGGAGTAAAATAGAAAAGTTTACTTTTTCATTAAAGCGAGCGACCGCAACGGTCGATGGAAATCGAATTAGCTGCAAATAAACCTCAGCCGATTTTTTCTAGCGCCGTCAATTATACTGAGTTTATTGCGTTGAGAATATACAATTACGTTTCAGTTATTTTTAACTTTAACCAATACTCAATCTTCATATCTATATTAACGGCTGAAATTATTATTGATCAATCATAGAAATCTGTTGATAAGTTACTTAGCAACTTTGTTTTGCAAAAAAAGATAGTACAATTTTTGTCAAATGGCTCCGTTTCTAAGTATACCTAACTTATCGACAGATTAAAAAGGCAAAATTGATTATTATTAACTATATGATGCCCACGACTTCGTCCGCGTGGATTTAGGTTTTAAAAATCCCGTGGGAACTCTTTGATTTTTCGTGATAAATAGTAGCTTATGTCCTTTCCCGGGACGCAAGCTATCTCGGTACCAAATTTCGTCAAAATCGGTTGAATGGATGGGCCGTGAAAGACAGACAGACAGGCAGACACACTTTCGCATTTATAATATTAGTATGGAATATGGATGGATTCTACTCGTATTTAGTTCATCTCAAGAGTCTGTATCACAGAATTCAACAGCGTTTAAGCGTCTTGACCTGACCCACATTCACCTATTTACTCTCACTATACACGAGGTCATGCTACGAGTCATAATCATAATATCTTGATAATATGGTATTATGAATAGAGGATTTGATCCAATTATAATATTTCACTAAAAAAATATTTGTACAAAAAGTAGGTCGGCAGTCGCTCGGCACAATTGCTTCGGGCTTATAATATGGAGTTGTTATTATAATCATAGTTAGTGATAACATAGACAGAATATTTTAGGCTAGCTTTAAGTTTTATTGTAATATTTTCAATATTATACAGAGTAGGGATGTTCCGGATATCCGTATCCGTATCCGCGGATATCCGCGGGAGTAAAAAGATCCGTATCCGTTTCTTTTTTGGCGGATCTTTTACGGAGCTTTTACCCTATTAATGTTTAATAGGTACATAGATTAAATTCTATTTTTAGGTGATTAGGTAACAATAAAATACTATTAAATAATTCCACAACAAACAAACACAAACACAAAATCTAACACCATACCAGACCATCAATAAGAGTAATTAATTACCTATTTTGAATAAATCATTTGACTTTGACTTTGACTTTGAAACTTTATTGCTACTCAATGTCACACTAAATTATAAACAAAACAAAAGAAAGACCCGCACAATGCAAGTCGAACCCTGTCCTGCCACGCAAAGCGTCAAAATATGGCATCAACACTATCGTTTCAAGGTCACGCGCACCGACACCGATTGAGTAAGAAAGTTGAAATCCGTATCCGCGGATCTTGACGCCAATCATCCGCATCCGGATCCGTATCCGCGGATCTACATTTTTAATGATCCGGAAAATCACGAATACAGAGTGTAACTAGAACGCTAGCAAAAACTTAGTGTTATTGTTATACTACTTACCTAAACACAATTCATTACCAATAACCATTTGCCAAGTTTTGTAGTTTTAGTGATTTAGTAGTTTTCAACCCCGCAATGTATAGCGTGCAAATCTCAGGTCAATTCCCCGCCTACGACGTGGCATTAACTCTGAGTGGCCTACTTACGCAACGTTCGTTGACCTCCATCGTCAGTCAGATGATTCATTTGCAATACATCGTAAACTTTTACGAAATTTAGGATTATTTAAGATTTTTTTGCGTATTTTTGGTGTTATCATGTAATAATCAGTAATCTATTACCTGTCTTCGTTTTTGCTAGCGTTCTGGTGTATACCTACATATTTGATAATAATGGCACGAACAACGTTAGGTAACCTACATTAGCAAAGAAGGATTTGAAGTAGGTACCAATCATCATCATCTCACCCATTGTCGGTTCATTACTGAGCGCGGGTCTCTGCAGGAATCACAGTGTCCAACAGAGCTTTTGTACGATACACGACGCCAATACGAATGCAGCGGTTTTTTTACATTGACTTGGCACGCCGTATTGTTGCGAATTGCGATTATCAATGAGCGAGACAGAGTACAAGATAGGTATATTACACAATGCATAAGAAGCTTCACTTCTGTTGGTTGTTTCACAACAACTCGCACACTTTAAAAAAAAATTATTATACCTAACTACTCATTGAAAACTCCACTAAACTTTCGTGTATTTAGTCACTTTTGATTTCAGATTTTTCTACAAAGCAAAAACATCCGGTTTCAAAATCTCGTCACGCGTTAGTTTAGTTGCTGAAGCTTGTTAACCCATTTAATTTTCGCGACAATATCGAATCTCACTTTCACTCTACGACTTTTTTAATAAAACTTATCGCTGACTTTTTTAATTTTAATCAGCACTGGGGCCGATTCTCTCCGATATCCTTTTCAGCAAGCAACATCATGAAAGGGACAGCAATAGATTTAGACGTGCTATTTTAGTTTAGTTTAGAGATTGTGTACAAAGGAATAAGCCACATTGTCAGAGTAAATTAGACCTAAGGAACTCTAGGTTTGATCCTGAATCGACGATATTATGGCAAATATTAGGCTATGGTGACGTAAAATCAAAGAAAAATAGGGCTAATTTAGGGCTACCTGCGTTAAATGTACTAACAATTAACGCCTGCTAGTGACGTCGAAGCCTCGATTTTGTTAAAAGTTCCCTAACTGTCGTGAACTGTGGGCAAAGAATTTTTAAGTACTAAATTATTAGGCACTTCCTAAATCCAGGATTGTGGCATTGTTCCCATTCAAGAGTAAAAACGGAAACTGACGGCTGTCAGTCTGTCCCTTTTATTCTGAAACTAAGCTATTAGGATTGTTTCGTTTAAGTTATACAAGGTGTTAGATAATGTCCGTAACATCCCGACAAGATTTACCAAAAAAAATGAGCCTCGTATACCCGTGGGAGATAATATAAGGAGGACTAATGAATTTATTGAACACATAATGTCATAGCATGCAATCTAATGTCACACGATATGTCATTAGCTGAGTCCCCACCACCAATTCTGTAATGGGTATCCAGTTAAAGATATATATCGTATTCGTATCGTATCACATAGTGTCGCCGTTCGTTCACATTTTATCGTACAGTGAAAAGTGACTGTTTTTTTATTTTGTGGTCAAAATTGAGATTTAAAAATTCCGCATCGCCTATGAAAAATGGATGCTGTTAGTTTCCCTCCACCAGAACATTCCGTTGTTAAACGGATTATTTTGTCACATGGGACCTTGCCAGATTTTTTATTTATTTACTGTGTAGAGTGTGCGGCGGGCAAATGTTAGCTTGCGGTTTAAATGGAGATTTTTTATTGCCAGACGAAATAGAGCTATTATGAAACTTGCGTTTTCTGGACGAAAGTTATGACTGTTTTAAAATTCATCTGACGCATTAATGTTTCATTTCTTTTTTCTTTTCTTTTTTTTAATTTTAATTAAAAAGTACATATAATTACGTAATACTATTTTCTAAAAAGAAAAGAATTTACGGCATGGCCACGCCATGTCGTTTTACTAATGTTCTTCCCTTTTCACTTCAACTAGTTCTTAGTATACTAAAAGAAATTTACTGGCATTCCTTCTGATTTTTCCTTCTTCTCATTGTCTTTTCAAAAAGGAGAGCTTTCCCGACCTACTGATTCTACCGAATCGGAAAACATCAAAATTCCTACCGAAATCGGGAACAAAAAACCAACTAAGCTTATGTAGGTTAGGTAAATTTTGTTATATTTCAAGAAATGTCCAAATATAAATAATACTCTCCCCTAATACTTCACTCACCCCTAATAATTGTAAACCCCCCTTGTGCTATGTTTCATACATTAGTACTTTTATAATCTGTTAAAAGAATAAAACGCGCGTACTTTAAAATAAATAATTCGTGTGTCATACACTATACTTTTTTTTTATATTCTGTTTAGAGAGGAAAAGCGTGTACTCTAAAATAAATAAAACATAAATTTAACTATCCATATCAAATAGATGACCGCAAATATTTCCCTGCAAATAATATTCATGAAATACGAGTTTCAAATTACACTGACGATCACACGAATGACCGAACACATTAAATTTATCACTCAATTTTCATACTTGTGGAAATAGCTACAATGGTTATTGTTGCGTATTTCAATTGTATTTATATGTATAGTTTGTTCCTAGGTGTACATTTAAACGATATAATAATAAAACGAGATAATAACGTAATTAGAGCAATTCACGTAGTCGTATTTGTAACAAATCGTTGCACAGAAATGTACGCGATATGAGAGCTCTAAAATTGTGGCGCCACAAACTGGCACCCGCTTATTTATTATTCTGGGTCGCGCTTTATTAAATGCTGCTGCATTTCATTATTTATTCAGATCTGCGCCAGTTTAACGTACATTTAAAATATAATGATTTAATCCGAGACATATTATAAATATAGGCTCAAGTATACTGACCTCTCCATTCTCCACCCCTTGGCGTTTTGTTTAGTTTTTAGGGTTCTGTGCCTCAAAAGGAAAATACCGGCCAAGTGCGAGTCAGGCTCGCGCAATGAGGGTTCCGTACTACAGTCATATTTTTTCGACATTTTGCATGATAATTCAAAAACTATGATGCATAAAAATAAATAAAAATCTGTTTTAGAATGTACAGGTA
Source organism: Maniola hyperantus (assembly GCF_902806685.2). Lineage (NCBI taxonomy): Eukaryota > Metazoa > Arthropoda > Insecta > Lepidoptera > Nymphalidae > Maniola > Maniola hyperantus. Next base: position 12,664,255 of record NC_048547.1, on the reverse strand, counting down.
AAGACCTTTCATATGATACCCCACTTGATATAGTCACTCTCTTCGAAAGTTGAAAATACTAATTATTAGTTCATGACCACAAGTTTTTTTTTTGTGTGATCTAACCCTAAATTCACGGTTTTCAGATTTTTTCCCAAATGTCAGCAATAAGATCTACCTACCTGCCAGATTTCATGATTCTAGGTCAACGGGAAGTACCCTGTAGGTTTCTTGACATACAGACGGACAGACAGACAGACAACAAAGTGATCCTATAAGGGTTCCGTTTTTCCTTTTGAGGTACGGAACCCTAAAAAGGAACCCTTATATTATGTACTACAAAATGGCCCATCTCTGATTGAAACGTTTCGTACGAGTAGATTGTATATCAACCACACGGTATCACGACACGTAATTCGTAAAGTAGGAGCACGCACAAATATCAGTAAACTGTAACTGAACGCTGCTGTAAATCGAAGTGGCGGTTCCCGACCACCTGTACATTAGTTCCACCACAATCACTGGCCACTGAGCGTAAATAGCGAGCCAAAATAGCACACCCATCGTTGCAAATGACGCGGTCGACAACCACACGCCGCGAATTCGTAATATCGCTGTATTAAAAAAGAATATTATACTTATTAGTTATTACCATTATGATATTATGGATTGGACAGTCATATATTATGTAATAGCTCAACTGTTAAAGGAGCGGACTGAAATCCGAAAGGTCAGCGGTTCAAACCCCACCCGTTGCACTATAATTATTTCCATTATATTTCACCATAATAACTAAATTATTGTCGTACCGACTCCTAGTAGGTAGGTACAAGCTTTACACTTAGTTAAAGGGGAATATTAGTCATGATAAACGAATATTAGTCATGATAAACATGACTAATATTCGTTAGTAGTCATGTTTATCATGACTAATATTCGTTAAGAAGAAAAAAACCGGCCAAGTTCGAGTCAGGCTCGCGCAACGACGGTTCCGTACTACAGTCGTATTTTTTTCGACATTTTGCACGATAATTCAAAAACTATATTTAGGTATATACCTACATTTTAAAAAATTGTACTAATTCATCATCATCATCAGCCTGTGGATGTCCACTGTTGGACATAGGGCTTCCCTAAAAATCACCACCACACCCGGTCCTAAGCCTTCCTCATCCAGCCACTTCCCGCCAGCCTCTTCATCCTCTTTACGATGGACCGTCGTACTAATTACAGGACAACATTTCTATTTCGATCCAACTCAAAAGAAATCTGTTGTAATGCTACTGTAACAATAAAATAATATTTTTCTTTTTATTATAAAAAAGTAGATAATATAGGAAAAAAACCGGCCAAGTGCGAGTCAGCCTCGCACACTGGGGGTTCTGTACTACAGTAGTATTTTTTCGACATTTTGCACGATAATTCAAAAACTATGATGCATAAAAATAAATAAAAATCTGTTTTAGAATGTACAGGTGAAGACCTTTCATATGATACCCCACTTGATATAGTTACTCACTTCGTTGAAAATACTAATTATTAGTTCATGACCACAATTTGTGTGATCTAACCCTAAATTCACGGTTTTCAGATTTTTCCCCAAATGTCAGCTATAAGATCTACCTACCTGCCAAATTTCATGATTCTAGGTCAACGGGAAGTACCCTGTAGGTTTCTTGACAGACAGACAGACAGACAGACAACAAAGTGATCCTATAAGGGTTCCGTTTTTCCTTTTGAGGTACGGAACCCTAAAAAGTAGATAATATAGGAAAAAAATGAACAGTAGAAATCATAATATTATCATGATTAAAAAATAATTCATGTCAACTATTTTTTGGCACGAAAATATGGTAGCTACATGAAAAAGAGAGAAAAGAAATTATAACAATACCGCACATTGATATTGTTCACTCGTACATCTTGATGGAATTGTAAAATATTTATACGCCGATCGTTCAGTATCGACATGTTAGTTATTGTATCGGAATCCTCACGATAACACGATATCGATTTATGGGGTTAGGTACTCGTCTTTTGCTCTCGGACTAGTAGCGTTTTCAGACAACCGTTCTTCATAAACATAATTTATTTATTGCAAAACTAGCTAATGCCCGCGACTTCGTTCGCGTGGACTACATACATTTCGAACCCCTATTTTACCCCTTCGGGGTTGAATTTTCCAGTATACTTTTTTAGCGGATGTCTTCATCATAATAGCTATCTGCATGCCAAATTCTAGCCCAATCCGTCCATTAGTTTGAGCTGTGCGTTGGCAGTCAGTCACCTTTTCGTTTTATATATACTTTAGATACATGAAACACAAACTGTGGTACAACAATTTCTATACTCTATCCACGGAAATAATGTTAATATAGCCGTGGTATAGCGCTCTCTCTGTTACGTAAGTGTGTCTCAGTTTTTTTTTTTAAAGAATATTAGCCATATTTTTTTTAATAATTTTTTTAGTGTTTTACCTACACTTCAAGGAAATTACTAAATAATTTTAAATACATATCAAAAATTACGCAATTTTTGATAAAATTATTTAATATTAGCCATGTTAAATGACTAATATTCCCCTTTCCTCTCCAACTAAGCGTCAGGCTTGTGCTAGGAGCAGGTACGACAATAGTGCAACGGGCGGGGTTTGAACCGTCAACCGTTCGGTTTTCAGTCCACTCCTTTACCCGTTGAGCTATTGAGGCTCTTAAAGTTGAGCGAATAGGCATCTTCTAGGCATCCTCATCATTGTTCTGTTCCTCAGGCATGATTGTCGTCAAGCGCAAACCTATCTCACAATAAAATAAAATAAAAAATTGAAATGCGTAGGGTGATATAGGGCGTGTTAGGTTTTTGCACCATGAAGCTGATTAGTTATAAAGCGTGCAAATGCAAATTGAGCTGTTGAATATGCATGTGCCATTTGCATAATTATGTTTTAAATATGTGTAAGATTTAATGACTAAGATATTTTAATAACTTAATCGCATAAAATATGGTAGCAAAAATTAAACTCAAATGTGTTTTTCCTATTACACTACCTCGTCGTATTATACTCATACGGTATAAAATTATGTTCACTTATACATTAGGTATTTAAGTAGTAAGTGTATAACTTACGGAAATCTGACGAACTACAGTCACAGATATTTGTTTCTATTCTAGAACGTGTTTACAAAATTTCATTGTGTTTGATTGGTTAGTATTCAAATAAAAGCCAAATTACGTTCGTGTGGAAAGCGCTGGAGAGCCCTCTAGGGTTGCGTAGGTACTTCTCTTAATGAAACAGGACAGACCCGAAAGTTCTCACATTTGCGACAGACGGGAAAACGACGGAACAAGGACGTACGTGCATTAAGACAAATCCCCGAGCTTTGAGCCACTCCTCAGCTTTAGGCAGTGGTCCGACCGCCGACGATGAACGAGAAACGAGTTATCAGCGGGAAGCGAGTGTGTAGCTTCGATAGTTTTGTCGCCGGGCATAAGCGAGTGTGCAAGTGCGACGAGCGATTACTCGCGCCAATCGTACTCAGCCGCTCAGTCCTGTGCAAATCTGCGCGCGCGTTACACGTGTTCAAGCAAGCGAGCATCGCTGAGCGAATTTACTTTTGAAAGTTGGTCGCTCAGCGACAAAACTAATAAAGCGAGTCGTCGCCGGCAGTGTGAACACTCAGAGAGCAACTTTTGATATATGCATCTCTTTCGTTTACACGGAACGTATATTTCTTGTGCGTTTCTTGAGAGAGAAAATCGCTAACAGTTAGTCGTTTTCTCGCCGGCGCGGGTCGGACCACTGCCTTAACAACAAGACGGCTTAGACACGTTTTGAGAAACATTTTCTTGGTGAAAACATTGTTTATAATATGTAAGTGGTTAGGAAGTAGGTGATGATGACTTGATGCTTTAAAAAGTTATCTACAAAATTGAAATTTTCTTCTGAGACTAGCTGACCCGCCCCAGCTTCGCTCGAGTGGAATTTTTGAAAATCGGTGAGCGAGTAAAGTTTCCGGAAATCCTGAAATACGTGTTTGTTTTTTTTAACTAAAAGGCAAAATTTTTATCGATATAACTTAAAAAACTAAGTACGGACTTGTATAAGAACTTTGAACTTCTATTTAACCCCGTTAAGACTGAAATTTTCAAAAATTGTAAATTAGGTACCTATTTCTTTATTTTTAACGCTAGCCCAAATACTTATTCATGGATATAACTTTGAAAAATAACGGATTTTCCTACAAACTTTTATATCCTATTTAAAACCACTTTAGGGCAGGAATTTCCAAAAAGCGTTTCATAATGATTGCATCGATCATAAAAGAGACAGCTATCAAAATTTTAGGTTTCCAAGCCCAGTGGTCTGTTGATAGATCAGTCAGTCAGTCAATAAGCTTTAATAATAGAACTTTTTTGGAAGCGCAATATGAAAACGATCGAAAATCACTACAATCGACGTAATTTTTTACATGGACCTGCAGAGTTGAATTTTCAAAAATACTTGCTTAGCAGATGCCTACGTCATAATAGCTATTTGCATGTGAAATTTCTGCCTGATCCGTCCAGTAGTTTGAGGTGTACGTTGATAGATCAGTCAGTCACATTTCCCTTTTATATATTTCGATATTTACTTGTACCTAGAGGTAAATCTGACCCGAAAGACAATTTTATCTCAGTGTATACGATATTTCTCTCTGAAATTATCCAAGTATAACATCCATTTAGGCCTGAAAGCATTTCATTAGGAGTAGGTATTATTGTTAATTTTGTCCCTTCATCCGCAGTGGACGCGAGGGATAATTTGGAGGGTGACCGCGTCCTAACGGACTACAATGAACCGCCTAACTCGTGAAACTATTAAGGGTTGTCGCAGAATTTTAGATTTTGTTTCCATGTTTTACTGTAATTCCATACAATTCAGCTGGGAAGATCGCCACCTCTATACACGTACAGTCGTACACCATCTATCAGAGCTACGTAATGTGGCTCTACCGCGGTTGTTTGACAGCTACAATGTCACGATCGCAATCATCTCTGATTGGTTAACGCTCGCTCACTATTGGCCACAATGCATTGTTGCAATAAGAATCGCACAAATTCAGCCAATCAGAACAATTGAGATTGTAATAATGATTGATGCAGGTTTTAGACAATCGCCCTGCAGGTGGTGGTTTTCTCTCTTGAAATGCGCGGAAAGCCGTACGTAGGTTTTTTGTTGTTTTTTTTCTGTACGTTTGTTTGGTGTTGTTGTGTGAACTGTGAACTGTGTTCTATGGTCCCAAATAAAGGATTATTTATTTATTTACTATATCTATGAAAAGAAGTTAGTTGGTATAGGGCTCTTACTGTTACGTAATCCCATACAGACGAAAAATTAATGGGCGTTAACCATTTTGAGACACCAACCAATTACAAACGAAATTAATATTTTCGAATTGAATTTGGAATGTTTTTGAAAAAATAAACCTGACAACACGCATAAATTCTCCGTATTCAGTTAAAATTTTGTATACGGATTAAAAACGAGTAATGAGCAATGAGTCAAAATTTAAATAAATTTGGGTTGATGTAAATTCTCCACACAAAGTATTTATTGCAATTGGATTGCCTGCACCCCTTCGTACGCGAGACGAATTAATTATGCATTAAAGTTAGTGTTGGGCGAAATGACTCAGTGAAACGCTGAAGGACACGTAAGAACGTATCACTTAGCTCATTTAGTTCTATAATGGGTCTAATGGAAGATTCAAATTTTAAAATTACAGTCCGCGGCCGAAAGTGATGAACATCGGCTTTTAGAATGACATTTCATTTTTGTAGAGCGTTGTCTCTGTCACTCATACCCATATGACGCTTTCGGTTTCAACAACCAAGACAGTGCTCTACAAATTTGCTGTCTCCTTCTAAAGAACTTGTTCATCACTTTTGCCGGCGTACTGTAGGTACTTGAATCTGATGAGGTATTGATCCTGGCCGTACCTGTCACTTGCTAATCGACACACGTCCCTGACACTCCATACAAACGAACTGACACCAATAGAATACAATAAGTACTACCGGCAAGGCAGGCCAAATCATAAGGGAAAATTTTGCGATTCCGTGAAGTTAAAAAAATATATAAGGGTTATAAATAATATCTCACACCCGGCTTTACTCACGTGTTTAGTCGACGCTAGCCCGACTAGTTTCAAAACCATCCATTTTTCAAAGGGAGTCAGTTTGCGCAGCCCGCTGCCCGCACAGCCCGTCGTAAGGGGGAGGGGGTTTCCTGCTGATCTTCATCGCTGAAGCCGTAATCCAGGCAAGCGGAGCTAATAGTGTCTTGACCCACGATTGATGCCATTGTCTTAGCGTCAAAAAGCGGTTTCCACGCTGAGGGTAGGTAGCATCCATCCACTATCTATTACTATCATCGGGCTAACGTCGACTAAACATGTGAGTAAAGCCGGATGAGAGATATTATATATAATGGAAATCACTCACGATAGTTTAAACGTTAAAATATAAGGCTTGGTGAGAACGAGAAATTATAATTCTACTTTCTGGCCGTTCGCACTAAAGTCTACTCTCCAAACACCTGTACAGCTCTATTGAGACAATCAGTAGGTAAGTAAGCGCTTGAATGAATACATTCATTAACCATAGTTCATTTACATCTTTCATTCGTGGTCTGTCCAGTCTAATTAAAAAACAAAATAAAATTAACGTGGAAGCAACCCTAATGAGATATGCAAATGGGGGTACAGTGTTTACGTTACAACATGCCTCCTAGATCAATAACTCTATGTGTTAATAGTATAGTGTATAATAATGGCTGGCAGGGCCGTCAGCCCATCAGATTATGGCCATTATAGTCTAAACCTCTTGTCTGCTATTTAGAAGACAAAATGTTAACTCTAAAGTTACCTACAATTAGCAATGGGCATGAGTGCTAAATTGGACCAGCATTGAGTTCACGACGATAATGTTTTCATAATAAGTAGGTAAGTATAAGTCCCGCAAATTGCTAATGCGCGTGGCCGCCATTTTAATGACGTCAGCACTAGACTGTAGTTTCGAGTTGATGGTATATTTTTATGTAGGCTGACTTCAAAATGACGTCATTTCGATGTTAATGAGACATGGATCCAGCGCAATAGCAATTTGCGGGACTTGTACTATCATATGTATTTTCGCAGAAGGAATTGTAGGACTTTTCAGAGAAAAATCTGTAGGTATATAGAACTTTTTTAATAAGTAAAATCTCAGGAACCGTGTACCCACATTGGAGTATAAATCATCTCCTTGACAAGACGTAGGCACATATTTCCTTCACATAAGTTCATCCAGTAAGGCTTTGACCACACATGCGTTTAAAGTATTAACTAAAAGTAGGTAGTGTTAAAAATATATTCCGATTTCTTCTTGTGTTTAAGTCAAAGTCAAATCATTCTGTGTCTTTTGTTGTCTGTCTGTCAATTGTTGGATTAAAATTTCAACAACAAACACAAATTAAAAATATTTATAATTATTATTATATATTTTTATTCAAAAATTAGATAAGTACACTGTATTTAATGTCAATTTAGTTGAATTCAACAAGTGAATGTAACTAAAAGCCCAGAGTTACGTATATTTTAATAAAGAGTTTAAAACAAACAAACAAAAATATATGACCCTAGCTAGCTGACCCGGCCCGGATTCGCTCGGGTGGAATTTAGAAATCAAGAGGAGAATTTAGAAATAAAAAATTCTGAAATATCCTGAAGTGAATTTCTTCATTTGTCACCGAAAACACAATTACCAATTTTCATGCAAATAACTTGAAAAATGACGGACTTTCATACAAACTTTCATCCCTTACCTTAGTATAGAATTTTCAAATAACGTGAAATACTTTTTTTTTTATTTTTAACTGAAAGCTTTACCGATAAAGCAAGTGATATTTAAATGTCAATAAGTAACACCTATGCATCTGTTTTTCGTGTAAAACACCTGGGTATACTTGCAACTTGTGTGTGTACTAGGCTTTGTATTACTTGGTCTTGAGTTCTATTTCAAAAAAATGTGTAACTCAGCAAAAGACGACGTGTTAGTGAGCGACTAGCAGACCGTGAAATTGAATCAAATAGTGTCTACGCAAAGTTATTTTCTTCCGAAGTATTATAACATAGCGTATCTAAGCGAGTTTTACTCTTCTATAATAGTACTGACTCTCTCTTAATAGTATTTACTACTAAAAGTTTATTTTAAATAGTATAATTAAATTACACTCATGAGTATATAAATACATGTAATTTACTATATTTTTCTGATTTATTTGATTGTAGGCAATAATATGTAGTAAGTGTTTTATAAGGTCGACGATTAGCGAGCAACGAGAAGCAAGTGTGTAGTTGGGATAGTTTTGTCGCTGAGCTATGAGCGAGAGTGTGCGAGTGCGTCGGGCGATTTTCATAGCCAAGAGAGCCAACCAATCTTCTTTCTTCCCTATTAGCTCGTTTTCATGAACAGGGTAGTTACATAATTATGCCAAGACAGCACGGGCAAGGGCATGGCAGGGTCATTGTATAAATACAATTTTTATCAATATCAAACTACATACAATACTTTCAACCGTGTCTCAGGTAGTTTAATCAAAGTTGTTGCAAATTAAACTAGTAAATTTCACCTAAACGTATGTTTAACGCAATAAAAGTAAAATAAACACCAATACTTTCACAGAGTAAATAAGTGATAACATAAACCCCAAAACACAATAAAGCGTAATCGAAAAGGATACAAATGGTGGTCCCAAGACGTGCGAAGCATTGGGCCTGTCGGAGGACAGACATTACTGGGAGAAAAAAGTAAATTACGATGTCAAACAAAACCATAATTTTATATAAGGACGCAATCATTTCAGCGGATCACGGCGGAACGCAGAGTTGCGCACATTATGGAGTCCCATGACAGACGGGCATCCATCATGGCGGACTTTTCTTGCCTATTAACCCCTCTTATCCCTTGGGTTACAGATTGTGTTGATACATTTGTTTCGTCTGATTGTCCAACTGGGGTTAGGCTATTCATAAAGGCAGTTAATTTGCCTTAAGGCTGTTTCGATTTATTTACAAGTTATTTAATGTGTAAAAGTATACTATTATTTAAAAAAAATGTTTCTAATAAAAAAGCTTCTTTTGAATGTTTTGCTTATTTCAACAACGCGTGTGGCACGCATGCAAAGCGCATTAGTTTTATCATTTTATGTGTTAAATTGTGAACTATAATAATAATATAACACGTGTTTTGAGTCCTTGAGAAGGAAAAAGTTAAAATACATATAAAACGCACAACATACAAACCTACTCCACCTACTTGCTATTTTGCTTGGGAACAACTATTTTTACTTGCAGTTGACCACAGAATAGTATAATAATATTTTGTTAAATTGTAACATTATTTATCTACTTATTATAACATTTCGCCTATTGAATTTATGCTGAGTTTTTTTGCCGGATTTTCTCTGTAAAATCGCTTTTCAGGAAAAGTAGAGGTAGAATCTTGACTAGTTGCCCTGAGAAAAGTCAAAACAGATGATTGAGTAGGTATGGACAAATTGGCACACGGATGGAAAAATATAAAAGACACTGGTGATAAGTTAGATTTTAAGGCGTTATTTTTGTAAATGTTTAATTGTATTTAATATATCAATAAGCTGTTTTTAGTTTGGCTATCCATCCTATCATTTCGACGCTAAATTCAAAATTCAATGTTTGGTATTTAGATGATGGGACCTTAGGTGGCGAAGTGAACACAGTTTTGGACGATCTAAGCAGTGTTATATCAAAATTTGAATCTATTGGCCTAGAACTAAACTTTGATAAATGCGAAGTATATGTTCCAAATTCGTTTTCGGCTGATTCTAAATTAGATATTTTAGAGAAATTCAATATGTTGGCTCCTGGTATTAAAATTTTAAATGATGAGTCACTTCGTCTCCTAGGGGCTCCCTTACTAGATGCATCAGTTCCTCTATTTGTTGAAAATACTATTTCAAAATTTAGTAGTAACTCCCACCGTCTGTGTGAAATTAATCCACATATGGCTCTCACAATATTGCGGTTTTGTTTATTTGTTCCAAAATTTACGTACTATCTAAGATGTTCTCCACTTTGGAAATTTAATACTTTATTGGACAATTTGGATGCTTTTGTTAAAAATATTCTCACTAGTATTCTAAATTGTCCAATAAGTAATCAAGCATGGTCCCAGACTTCTCTTCCAATCAGGTATGGAGGTCTGGGAATTCGCAAAATTTCTAGTGTTTCGCTGCCAGCATTTCTTTCCTCTGTTTACAGTACACACACTCTCTATGGCAAGATTATATCCAATTCTTTGGGTTCCATAGAGGTGTCTGGCTTAACAGAGGCAAGAAATGAATGGTCCATGCATAGTCCCAGCCAAGTGCCGGTTTCTCTTTCTTCCCAGAGACAGTGGGACGACATTATTTGCAAAACGACATTTGACACTTTACTAGCAAACGCAAATTCTAAAAAAGACCGTGCTCGTCTTCTCGCTGTCTCTGCAAAAGAGTCCGGCTACTGGCTGCATGCTCTTCCCTCTGCCAACCTGGGCACTATGTTAGACCATACGACACTTTCTGTTCTCATTGGTCTTAGGCTTGGCGCCACAATAAACCAGCCTCACCGTTGCCACTGCGGTGACTGCGTTGACGCCTTCGGCCACCATGGGCTCTCCTGTTCGAGAAGCGCTGGACGCTTCTCCCGCCATAGTACCCTTAACGACATCATCCGGAGGTCCCTTGCCACCGCCCATGTGCCAGCTGTACTAGAACCTATTGGTTTGGGATGCAACTTGTGTAGACACTTTAGCTGCATCCCACATTCAGGCGACCTCCTCTATGGCGGGTGCAGCGGCCATCAGCGCCGAACAGGCCAAGAGGCGCAAATATGAAAACCTCGATGGGAGCTTCGTATTCGGGACTTTTGGTGTGGAGACCTTGGGGCCGTGGGGCCCGGGGGCTCGAGCTCTTTTTGAAGAAATTGCGAAAAGAGTTATCGAGTCAACCGGGGACCCGAGAGCTGGCAGCTACCTTGGTCAAAGAATTAGTTTGGCCATCCAAAGGGGTAATGCTGCCAGCATCTTGGGTACAATGCCTCGCTGCGGTGGTCTCGATGAGGTTTTAGATTTAATTTAATTTATTTTAGTTTTAATTTAATGTTGTTTTTTTTAGATTTAAGTTTATTAATAGTTTATTTAATAAATTTTATGTGGTCTTAAAAAAAATAAAAAATTTAATATATTGTGTTGGATCAGCATGTAAATCTGTTCTATTCTATTCTATATATTATTAGCAAAAATAGATTAGGGGTAATGTAGGAGAACACCTACGAAAATAATACGTACGTTGTTCGAACTTGTCAGCAATGTGTCGCATTCAGTCGTCACAGGGTGCCCCCAGGATCTTAATGGCCGCTATTTGACGCTAGACGTTGACAAATACGTGTCTTTCACACCCGAAGCTAACTGGTTAACCCCTCCTCTTACTGTGGTATCAGTTTCCCGACTTGTTAGAAAAGGAGACCTATAATAGATTACAGTTCCCAATTTAGGCCAATACTTGATTCGATTGCGATTTCTGATGAGATCTCATGCCGTTAGGGTCTACTTACATGTCTTGATTCAATCGATTGAGACGTCAATAGTTTTACGGAACGACTTGGTTAAAATGATGGTTTAGGCACAAGGATTGATAGTAGCTGTGATAGCCTAGTAATAAGCTGTGATAGCCTAATGGTTAGGACGTCCGCCTTCTAATCGAAGGTCGGGGGTTCGATCCCGGGCACGCACCTCTAACTCTATTTATTTCATGTAGGCCAACTTATGACGCTTCATACTTACCACTGGTTGGGAAGCAAGTTGAAGGAACATCATGAGGAAACCCGCATGCCGAAGAGTTCTCCATAATGTTCTCAAAAGTGTGTGAAGTCTACGTACCAATCCGCACATGGCCAACGTGGTAGACTATGGCCAAAACCCGTCTCACTCTGAGAGGACACCCGTGCTTTGTAGGTGATGGGTTGATCATGATGACGATGCCCGGCCCGAATAATATCGAAACAAGAAATCGAATAATATCGGAAGAAGATGTGAAACCGAGTACTTTCTAAGTGTTTTTGTCGTCGTCGTCGTCGTCCTCCCCCCCCCCCCCCCCCCCAAATATGGCAAAATGTGAAAGAGACCATCCATGAATGTACCATCATTTACTTTGTTACTCACATTTGGCAAAAATAAAATAATTTCATTTCATTTCATAAAAGTTTCTTGGTTAGTAGGTATCATTTTATACATAACCCTAAAACCTCCTATTGACGTAAAGTTTATATAATGGTTATATAACTAACCGCGCAGCAACTAAACATAAGTTAAATAATCCCGAATGCTAATAAGCCTCACGTAACAAAACCATGTACACTATGCCGGCACACAATTAAAACTTGTCTCATTAATAACTCGAAATTTAGGTCGACGCCGCCGAGATTCTTGAGGCATGAACACACGTGAACCGTAACCGCAGCGATTCGCGTCCCTGATGTATAAGGTAAGTACAAAATTAAAATATTAAAAAACCGACTTCCAAAAACACTACAAAGTAAAAAATAACTTTTGTTCCTACAAGTGTGTGTTTGTTGAAGTCGGGCGAGCTTCACGCTTTGATTTCTAGTTTTATTTTATTATGCTCGCACGACTATTAAATATAAATATTAAATATTATATTTAATTATAAATATTAATATTAATTTATAATTAAATATTAATATTTATAATATATAATTATAAATATTATATATATTATATAATAAATATTTAATATTATATTTAATATTTATTGCCTGGTGGTGGCGCTTGCTTCTGAGAGTGTGGTTATTAGCGGTGCATCGTGAACGATCCGTTGCCGATGCAATATTGCATAGGTAGGTGCTGTCATATAATTTTCATCGCACGTCGCTGCCGTCATGGTTTGTGTCTGGTGATGCCTTTATGGAGACGCTGCTGAGACCCTTAGGCTTGGACACATACGACGCGCAAAGAGGCGCTCGATGACAATTAAAAAAATAACATGTATTCAGATTTTTTGCTCAAATGCATTTAGAATATTTACGCATACAAATGCGTCTTGCTTTTATTCCATATTATGTACAAAGGCCTACCTAATGTTTTCCTACCGCCTACGAATGCGTTCATATGCCAAAGGCGTTAAAACTTTATGGAAACTCCACATGGTCACAAATCACAATAAGTATTATCACAGAGTAAGGAAGCTGTTCGTAACAAAATAAGAAAACCGGTCAAGTTCGAGTTGGACTCTGACACGAAGGGTTCCGTACCTTCGTGCAACATATACCAAACACTTTTATGTAGACTGCGTCATCTACTTATATGCAACTAACTTATTCCCGCGACTTCGTCCGCGTGAACTACACAAATTTTAAACCCCATTTTTACCCCCATTTACCCCCATAGGGGTTGAATTTTCAAAGATCCTTTCTTAGCGCATGTCGACGTCATAATAGCAATAGGGTTCCTTTTTCCTTTTGAGGTACGGAACCCTAAAAAGAGGCAGTACCTATTATTATCTTAGCTCACATAAGCTACGATACTACTACGCCTAGATTCATTTAGTTTATCGACGGAGAGGTCTAGACAGAGAAATCCTGCTAGGTCACAGAGGTGAGACGGACAAAGGATTATTAAGATTATCCACAGAACAAACTTTAATTACTTCGCTTAATTGTATCACTCGTTCATTCTGCGTCGTAGCATCGTAGCTCGTAGCATCTAAATACTCGAGCGCAAACATCATCATCACCAATAGTGACCAATAGACATCACTGCTGGACATAGGTCTGATGTCTCTTGCTGGGACTTCCACGTGCCACAGTCTTACGCCACCTGAATCCAGCGGCTCCCTGTCAGTTGATGCCGTCTGTCTACCTAGTGGCGGATCTTTCAACGCTGCATTATCCGGTGCGAGGTCGCCATCCTAGCACCTTGGGACCCCAACGTCACTTATTTCTGATTTGATCACGTAGAGAAGCTCCAAGCATAGCTCTCTCCATCGCCCGCTAAGTGACTCTGAGCTTCCTTACGGAACCGAATATATTCAAATTCAAATTCATTTATTTGTGATAGCAATAAGTACTATTAAGAATTAAAAGTTGGGTCTTGTATTCTGTCACAGTTTTTTTAATATTTATAGACTAGGGCTTGGTTGCAATCAGACCTTGTGGCAAGTAATGATGCAGCCTAAAGCAGCCAGTACACATTGGCGTATGTTGGCCTATTACAGGCAATCGCCATTGTGTACAGGGCGCCATTGTGTTATGGTGTCATGTTGGCGGACATTTGTCAATCTTGGCGCGCAATCGGCAAGTTGTCGGTTTTTTTGGCACACTTCAAAGGAATCGTGGCGTAGCATGGCCGTATGGTGTTCACACAATCACCCATTGCTTAGTTCACCTCCGACCGCTGATCGGGATTAGTACACTTTTTTGTACACATACGCCATTGTGTACTGGGCCCTTTAGATGGAGCGCGAATGCCTATTCACTCTCGACTTGAAGGTACCCATATTATAAATTGGAGGGGAAAACTGATGCTGGAAGGGTGTTCCAAATCTTAGCGGTTTGGATTAGAAATGAGGAGGCAAATCGCTTCGTACGTATCCGTACAGTTAAGTGTATGGACACATGATTAATACTTGAATATTTAGATTATGATTTCAAGCAAAAGTCAAAAAGTCAAAAGTCAAATGATTTATTCAAAATAGGTAATTAATAACTCTTTTTGATGGTCAGATGTTGGATTTCTAAGATATAGTGGTGATAATTATTACGCAACTAAAGCTACGAGGGTTCCAAACGCGCCCAGGTCTGAGAAGCATGTCATCTTACTTACTATATGTAGGTACATATTAACGTTGTGATAATACTGTGGATTACAATAATCTGCCTGAAGGTTAACAACTATTATCAGACTATTAACAGAAGTTACTGAGATCTGTTATCTCACGTAGTCTCGACGTGATCTTTGGGTTTATATCAGCAACCTCTATTCTCCTCTATTAGCAAGATTTTGCGTAAAATATCGTAATAACGATGCGAATGTTGAGATGGATGTGTGGTGTGACAAGGATGGATAAGATAAGGAATGAATATAATATAAGGGGAAGTTTGAAAGTAGCGCCAGTGGTAGAAAAGATGAGGGGTAATAGGCTGGCATGGTATGGGCATATAATGCGGAGGGAAGAAAGCCATGTCACTAGAAGAATGTTAAGTATGCATGTTGAAGGAAAAAAGAGGAGAGGACGACCAAAGAAAAGGTGGATGGATTGCATGAAAGAGGATATGCGTGAAAAAGGAGTGGATAATACGTTGATGAATGACAGAAGGGAGTGGAAGAAAAAGACATGTTGTGCCGACCCCACGTAGCGTGGGATAAGGCAAGGAAGAAGAAGAAGATCGTAATAACGTACATTGCATGTTTAGTTTGCGTAGATAGCTAGCTGCGGTGCATTTTAAAATCCGTAAATTTGAATTTCAATATATGAAAATCCGGTGCAGAACTGATTCCGCAGTGCGCGCGCTTCTTTGTAGTTCTATAGTTCACAGATTTTACAGGAAAAAAACGCACGGAAATTTACCGTAGTGCGCGCTAGCTCTAACGGTCCTACACAAAAACATGCTCTCGCGTTATGATCTTTTGACATATTAAACAGAAATATTTTGGGAATTAAAAAATGGTGGACCTAGTTCAAAAGTTAAACTACATTTTGAGTCTTTATGATTTGACAAAAATACCACATTTATCGAGGTGAAAATGGACAACACTACTAAAATCACGAAAAACGCGTTTTGGTAAGTATTACTTGTGTACTAAAATAAATATGAAAAAAAATCATAAGCCCGGGCGCAGCCGGCGCAAGCCAGCTCATAGTGCGCATAATTCTAAAAATGTTGGAGAAATTATTAAAATAGTTTTCTTTTAGCTGATAGGTAAAGTAATGAAAAAAATTAAAAGAAACCCATACAAATTAATAGTTCAAATAAAAAGGCACACATTAGGTATTCGTATTCGATGAATTGTGCTCGCTAGGCTTTTTACGAAAAAATGAAAACCATTAATTATATTGAAAAATATGTCGAGAAATTCCTTTTCATTTTTTTGAAGCGAACTGAAGCGCTATTTCATGCACTTTTGCCTTTGAGGGCAAAATAATTCAATAAAATTATAAAATTTTATTTTATTTCCTGCAATCATTATATTAAGAGGTAATGAACCGTTTCTCACAGTCTATCAATCTTTAATATATAAAAGGAAAAGGTTACTGACTGACTGACTGATCTATCAACGCACAGCTCCAACTACTGGACGGATCGGGCTGAAATTTGGCATGCAGATAGCTATTACGACGTAGGCATCCGTTAAGAATTTTAAAGGATTTTTGAAAATTCAACCCCTAAGAGGGTGAAATAGGGGTTTGAAATTTATGTAGTCCACGCGGACGAAGTCGCGAGCATAAGCTAGTCTTGTCTTTCAATAAGTCTTTTGATTTGATTCGATAATAAAGAGTCATTTACGCGGCAGTTCTGCACCAATCAATTTCGTCAATCATGAGTGATAAATAGCTAATAGATTGAGCAGCAAGATTACAGATAATAGTCATGCAAACATCATTCATAGTAGTAGTAGTAGGCGATAGGTAGGTTACTCGTGATAATTGCAAAACTAATGAAAGTTTTCAAGTTAACCCACTTCCATCTTAGACTGCATCATCACTTACCATCAGGTAAAATTGCAGTCAAGGGCTAACTTGTATCAGAGTAAAAAAAAAAATAAGAAAAATCTTGAAGTATTTATTTGTACCAAAACATTGAGGTACAATAAAGAGAAAAAGAGAGTAAAAATGGACTGGAAAGCACTTATCTATATGGTATGGTTTGGTATAGACTATATAGTATGGAGATCTTAGAATTTCAGTGCAAAAGTCCAAGCATACAATACCAGGTAGATACTAAATAACAAGTCTTTGCTGCAATACGAAATACCGGTTATTACAAGCTCCTTGTTTATCTTAAGACTACAAAATGAGGCAGTGAAGTGTACATTTTGCACAAAGAACAATAGCTTATGGAACGGAGCGAGCAACCCCGGGTCGGATCGCTAGCTTATTTCACTAACAATGGTTTTCAAATCGCATTGTTTCTTTTTCTTTTTTCTTTTTTTTTTTTTTTTTTTTTTTTTTTTTTTTTTTTTTTTTTTTTTTTTTTTTTTTTTTTTTTTTTTTTTTTTTTTTTTTTAAAAGAATGTTTCGTTTGTTCTTCGTTCACAATGTACTGTGATTGTATGTGTTTGTGTGTTTGTTTGTGTGCGTGTACATACACGTCGCAGGTCAACACGCTTCATGTTGCGATACGAAATAAATCTTTGATTTGAGGCCACGAAAACTGACTTACGGCCGCAGTCAGAGACTTTCATTAAATTAGGTCTAATCTATATTTAACTAATTTTCATTAAATCTCTTAATGAGTGATGCCTCTCAGAAACGAAATTTAATGCTGCATTTGTTAACGACAGAAATAAGGAAGCATAGGGCGGTGCAAGTAGAATCGCGCTATCGTTTTTGTGACGATAAGTCTTTTTTTTTTTTTTTCCATGTCATTTGTCGAAGTCCATGATCATGGTCCATTAATCAGTTAAGTAATGTATTTGCGTTACATAAAGTTTATCATCACTTAGCTGTAAGCATTAAATGACTCTGAGAGTGAACTTTTTTAAATCTATACTTCCATCAGGTGTGATCATCACTTTCCATCAGGTGTGATTGTGGTCAAGCGTATACCTATAATGAATAAAAAAAACTAAGGAATGCCTGAAGAAACGATTAAACGACTCTGAGTGTGGAGGCTAAATCTGTAAGTACCTACTTATCTACAGTAATGTTATAATGTATTTTTGTTTTAATTTATAGACTAGCACTTGGCTGCAATCAGACCTGCTGACAAGTGATGATACAGCCTAAGATGGAGCCTAGAAGATGCCTATTCACTCATGTATATTGGATCCCACCTCTTTCAACGTAGCGCTAACTTATTTTCTTTTTTCTAAGTACTTAGTGTTTACTGAACAATTTTAGACAATTATTGCTAGTACCAAAATTGGTAGAGATTTAAATAGAAAACGCTTTTCTCGAAGCCCCGTCATCTCAGCAGAACAATAAATAGTGATTCAATCCGAATCCTGTCGTCGTGTGCCGCAGCAATTTAATGGACTAATAACCTTATCTGAGGATACAGCTGATAACGCACACTATTGACACAATGAACCTATTGTGGTTCTCTATCTCTGCGATTGAAGACCATAGTGTTGTGAAGTCTCGTAGATTCTCTTTTCGCCTGAGAACTGTGCTTTACTATTATATTATACTTACCACTAGATGATTGATATCGGCGACTTCATCCGCGTGGATATAGGTTTTTGTAATAAAATATTATGTGAAAATTCAAATACGCGTTTCTCGAAGCCCCGTCATCTCAGCCGAACAATAAATAGTGATTCAATCCGAACCGTGTCGTCGCGTGCCGCGGCAACTTAATGGACTATTAACAAGATATAACCTTATCCGAGGATACAGCTGATAACATACACTATTGGCACAATAGTATTATAATTATATGGACAGAAACTATTGTGGTTCTCTGCGATTGAAGACCATAGTGTTGTGAACTCTCGTAGATTTTCAATTCGCCTTAAAACTGTGCTTTTATTATCATATACTTACCACTAGAAGATTGATATCCGCGACTTCATCCGCGTAGATATAGGTTTTTGTAATAAAATACGTGAAAATTCAAATACGCGTTTCTCGAAGCCCCGTCATCTCAACCGAACAATAAATAGTGATTCAATCCGAACCGTGTCGTCGCGTGCCGCGGCAACTTAATTGACTATTAACAAGATATAACCTTATCCGGGGATACAGCTGATAATAAGTATACACTATTGACACAGCGTATCGTGATGCTGGTGGATTAATGAACGTATTGTGTTCTCGTGATTCGGAAATGTTTTCCGTAGAGGCTTTAACAGCATAATAATTTTTATTAACAAGATGTTATAACCTTATCTGAGGATACAGCTGATAACTATTGACATGGCGTATCGTGATGCTGATGGATTAATGAACGTCCATTATGTTTCCGTAGAGACTTTACGATAGTTATATTTTATTTGTAACTGTGGCGTCACCCGGGTCATAGCTGAAAATCAGCGTCCTGCATCTTATGTGTGTTAACGCATATGATGCAAGACATTATGCTGACCTATACACCCATTTGGGGTGGTGTCACAGATGAAAATGTTACATTTGTACTTTGTTTTTATCTGTGACACCAACAACAAATAAATGCATTTTCTTTCTTTATGTAGACAAACATATGACGCCTATGCTACAAGACTCTACCACGTTGAAAGAAGATTCTACCGAATAGAGCCAGCAACATGAATACAAGAGATCTGTCTAGCGGATTTTTAATACACAATACTTCACGCAAAATCCACCTGTATCTCTTTTAACTACGCCTAAATCCTGTACTTTCTTGTACACATCATCCACCCCATTCCATTTCGTCAGTTTATAAACATAAAACATTACATACTAACTTTACGAGGTATAAAGGAGATGTCAAACAGATTGAAGAGTTTATTACTATTCAAAACATCCACAACAATACAACATTCTGACCTTTATCACGTAAGCAACAGTGTCTGTTCTCGCATGAAGGATTTTATGCGAAATTCCGTGGATTTTCCGCACTGGGCTACATTTTCATTGTCAAATAAATGTAATTTACGTCATGTTACCCCTTACCTCGGGCTATGCAGTGAATTTTGTGATAAGACTAGTGATTTCGGTATTTATAGCCCCTTTATTACCGAAGATAGAACATGGTGTGGTCGTGTGTGGAAGCAATCTTGTGCGATTATTAGCACGTGCACGTGACACCATGCAGTTACAAAACGAAGAGTAGGTACTTCACTTAGAAAAGGCACGTAAAGAAGACTTCCAAGTGTTTTTAATTGTTAGTTCTGATAGATAAAAAAGACGTGTGTAGAAGAGAAATTTACAGAAAACTAAACTTTGAGAAAATGAAGATGTGTTAGTAGCTAGTGAAAATCATAGAGTTCCCGCGGGATTTTTAAAAACCTTAATCCACGCGTACGAAGTCGCGGGCATCAGCTAGTATACTAATATGTGACACCTACCAGTGACGTCGAAGCCTCGGCATTTTGTTAGAAGTTCCCTACCTGTCGTGAACTGTGGTGTTGACGAATTAATTAATCAATTTTGAACATTCTCTTTGTAATAACGCGCTCCATTAATTGCCTATTAGTTGCGAGAAATGAATAATTTATGAGATGCGAGATAAAGCATTGATCGGCACGGATTATTTGTCGTTATCCAGCCATTAGGCGATGTCGTTAGGCGAAGACGAAGGTGTGAACTCTTCTTAAGTCTATTGAATTTGGTTCTTCAAATAAGTTTGTGTTGAAAAAACCGGGCCGAATTGAGAGAAAAAGCTTGTGTCTCAGTAGGGTTAAATGAATTTTCAAATAGAGGTCAAAAGGTCAACATGGTCGCTAATTTAATGTATAAATGGTTTATGACAACATTTTTGCCATATCGGATCAAATAATGGCTTGTAGAACCTGATGAAAAGAACAAAACGAGCTTTTTAGTAGCTACCTAGTCTTTTACACAACAGTTTTTAATCATCATCATCAGCAACCCATCGCCGCGCCGGCTCACTACGCACGAGCACGCATCTACTCTCAGAATAAGATGAGTTTGGCCATAGTCCACAACGCCGGACAAGTGCGGATTGGCAATCTTCACATAGCTTTGAGAAGGTTATGAAGAATTCTCAGTCATGCAGTTTTCCTTACGATGTTTTCCGTCATCGTTAAAGCAAGTGACATTAATTAATTGCTTAAAATGCACATAACTCCGAAATGTTAGAAGTGCGTGCCCGGGATCAAACCCTAGACCCCCGAATAGGAGTGTGACGTCCTAACCACAAGGCTATCACTGTTTTTTTTTACAGAATATTATCCATGGTAAATGACTAATATTCCCCTTTCCTCTCCAACGTCAAGCTTGTGCTAGAAGTAGGTGTACGACAGTAGTGCAACGGGCGGGGTTTGAATCGTCGACCTTTCGGTTTTCAGTCCACTCTTTTACCCGTTGAGATATTGAGTTTCGGCTTGTTTGTAGAAGTGGTGGTTTTTTATATGCAAGAATAATCCAAAATCCCCACAAAAGAGTCGAATATCCCCACACTAGCGGGAGCACAGGCGGCCCCGTAGATGGTTTACGCTAAATTTGCCAATGAGATAGCGTCTCGGATTCATGGCTTGTAAAACCTGATGAAAAGGACAGAACGAGCGCTGTGGGCATTGAAAAATGATATTCCTATTCAATTCAAGTTTTCTTTGATGTTTGTTATGATTCATATCAAATGGCTTGACAACCAACTATAACCGGATATTCACAAGACTTACCTATAGATTATTAGATTAAGGGCCTGTTTCATCAACTCCGTATAAACTTTATCTCACGAATAAATTTAACGTTATGACAGTTTTTGTATCGGGAATCTTTCAAAATTCAAATATATCCGTTAGATCTTAGATCAAGTTTATTTGGCGTTTGGTTTTTTAAAACCTTGAATAAAAAATAAAGGATTTTTTTAAATTCCTTTCATTCTTTATCTAAGTCGTATTCGTCATTGCTGGTTTGTGACTCCTTTCCATTAATCACATAATGGCAGGAGTTCTCTTGGGTGAATTACCCAACAATGAATTACGGTGGGTTCCCATCCTCCCGCATACAACTTACTAAGATAACGATGTTACAATTCTTAGGTTTTAATTTTCATTCTGAGAGGAGACCCGTGCTCAGTAATGAGCCGGCAATGGGTTGATGATGATGATGATGATTAATCATCATCCAGCAACCGAAAACTGTGAACCGGTCTTAATACAAGGCGAGCAAAATTGCAGGTAAAGGTGCGGAACATTTTATTTTTCCATTTCCGCGGCGCGTCCTGACACACGACGCAATTTCCGCAATGTAAAAAAAGTAAGTAGCTATTTTGTTCTGTTTTCTGAGATAGGCTTAGTTATAATTGTAATAGAGAGAGAGCCAGACCTACGTTATTTTATAAACGCTGAAAGTTTCTCTGCGTATTGTCCCCATCACTGGGAGGAACGTTTGTTTGGATGTTTGTTTGGACCATGGTGGCTTTGGAAGATCATCATCATGATCATGATCAACCCATCACCGGTTCACTATAGAGCACGGGTCTCCTCTCAGAGTGAGAAGGGTTTTGGCCATAGTCTACCACGCTGGCCGTGTGCGGATTGGTAGACTTCACACACCTTTGAGAACATTATGGAGAACTCTCAGGCATGCAGGTTTCCTCACGATGTTTTCCTTCACCGTTAAAGCAAGTGAAATTTAATTAATTAAAACACACATAACTCTGAAAAGTTAGAGGTGCGTGCCCAGGATCGAACCCCCGACCTCCGATTAGAAGGCGGACGTCCTAACCACTAGGCTATCACAGCTTTGGAAGCTAACAGGTAATAAAGGAGTAGAAAAATCTTACGTCAGAGTATAAATTCTAATTTTTTTCGGATTTTCTTCGGTTTTAAAAAGTATAGTAGGTATTACAAATCACGTCATGCATTGGCAGATACCCTTAAAGTTTAATAAACTTTTAACGTTTGTGTCTGGTCCACCAAGATCCAAACAAACATCGGTGCATGTATGTACATTGTACATGTGTGAGTTTCTTTGTTCCACCATACCTTTTAAATACCTGAACACCAAGGGTTTCGTGCTACAGTCGTATTTTTTCGACATTTCACACGATAAATCAAAAACTATGATGAATAAAAATAAAAATAAAATCTGTTTTATTGTGTATGCACAAGTGATGCCCTTTCATATGATACCCCACTTGATAGTTATCTTACTTTGAAAATTGAAAATACTAATTATTTTTTCATGACCACAATTTAATTTTTTTTGTGTGATGTTACCTCAAATTCACGGTTTTCAGATTGTTCTCCTTATGTCCCTATAAGATTTTCCTACCTGCCAAATTTTATGGTTCTAGGTCAACGGGAAGTACCCTGTAGGTTTCTTGACAGACAGACAACAAGGTGCCTACCCTATCAGGATTCCGTTTTCCTTTTGAGGTACGGATCCCTAAAAGACTATCCTTTATTTATTGAAGGGGTCACGACTCCAATAATAAGAATTACGACGGTATAATATAAAGAAAGACGATGACGAGGTTTTTATGGTTTTTATGGTTTTTATTATTCTCACATCACACCAGCTTCACCACGACACATGACGTGTCCGGTGGCTCGCTATTTTACATGAAAAAGGAGTGAAAAGGGGTGGCCCTGATGGCAGGAAAAAGGAATAACGTGTTACTGTATGTATTTTATCACCGTGTAAGTTTTAAGAGAATAGCGTATTTTATTGATAAAGAAAGCAGGTATTATTAACGAATACCCGGCTGAGTTTGTTGTGGGCTCTTCTCAGACTTGGGCGTGTTTAAAACCCTCGTAGCTTTAGTTTTAAGTACGTAATTAATTATCACCACTATATCATCTTACACATTAACAATTTTGACCATCAGTAAGCGTAACATGTTACCTTTTCAAAATAAATACATAATTTGACGTTGACTATTCAGAAATTGAGTAAACCCAAATTCCGGAACCTACCTGTTATATTTCTTCAAACTACATCTTTTCAGTCTGACACGGGTCTCCTGTAAGACTGAAAAGGTTTGGCCATAGTCCACCACGCCGCGCTGGCCAAGTGCAGATTGGCAGACTTCACACACCTTTCACAACATTATGGACAACTCTCAGGCATGTAGGTTTCTGCACGATATTTTCCTTTTCCGTTACAGCAAGTGATTTAATTGCTTAAATTTAATTTAATTTAAGCAAAAAAAATTATTTGCTTAAACGTACGTAACTCCGAAAAATTAGAGGTGCGTGCCCGGAATCGAACCCCCGACCTCCCAAATAGTAGGCAGAACTCTTCAACTAGGCTTAAAACTACACTAAGGGCAGATTTAAAGGGCAGATTAACCAGTTACTCAAAATTCGGCAACGTGTTAGCGGGTTCTCTGGTGCTACCAACGTTCATGGGCAGTTCACCATCTAAATATATAAAAAGAAAAGGTGACTGACTGACTGACTGGCTGATTTATCAACGCACAGCTGAAACTACTGGATGGATTGGGCTGAAATTTGGCATGCAGATAGCTATTATGACGTAGGCATCCGCTAAAAAAAGGATTTTTGAAAATTCAACCCCTAAGGGTTACTTCTATAGGGGATCGAAAACGTAGTCCACGCGGACGAAGTCACAAGCATAAGCTAGTTAATAATATAATAAATCTCCTGCAAGTGTCGGTACTGATCTAAAGGCACGGCATTGAAATTGGCATTGTAGTTATTTTGGAGTAGGTATGTTTCGCTAGCAAAGCGGGGCGCTATAGGCGATTGAAGCGGAAACGTCAGCCGCGCGCCGCCCACTACTAGATCAACTATTTCGCATCGTGTACCAAATCTCGCGATCGTGACGCGTGGTGTAGCCGTAGCTCAAAGAATATTTTGTGTTTTTCTTTGAAATCCGCTTAAGTTTGTGACTTGGACCAAAACATCTTTGTACTTATGATAAAAGGGCACTATGATCTGAAGGATCTCTGTGAATACACTCATCATAGCGGCGGTTCGCACTTGAGTCCTTTAGCCTAAGTATTGACTGAGGGAAACGGGTTATACAGGGTGTAACCAGAACGCTAGCAAAAACTAAGCGTTATGTTATACTATCTAGACACAATCCAATACCAATACCCGTTTGCCACATTATGTAGTTTTAGTGATGTAGTATTTTTCAAACCCGCAATGTATAGCGTGCAAAACTCGGGTCGATGCCCCGCCTAAGACGCGGCATTGACTCCGATCGGCCTACTTACGCAACATTCGTTGACCTCTAGCGTCAGTCAGATGTTTTATTTGTAAAATATCATAAACTTGTACAAAATTATAGGATTTTTTTAACATTTTTTTTCACGTTTTTTTATTTAATTTCTTTTTTAATTTTTTTGTGGTCGTCATATCAGTAATCATTAGTACTATGACCTGTCTATTTTTGCCAGCGTTCTGGTTACACCCTGTAGGCTGTATTTCCCATGCTTTATGTGACTTTCACGTAAAATCAATATTACACGTATATTGTAATCGGTTTGGCACTTTGTTGAATTACCCTATCAAAACTAATGCCAATAACCCACATGTGGGCTGACCAATGAACCACTCGTGGTCACAAAATGTTAATCATTATGTCAAACATGTTTAATTCATGTAAGTCACACAGTTGTTATTAAATTATTATTATTATTAAAAAAATATTATTATAAATTCATGAAATACAATATGATGAATTATAAATTCATGAAATACAAAAGTGTATAATGTTCATCTGTCTATCCGCTAGCTTGTCACGGTCCATTCGGATAGAAATTTAGCATATAATTATATTGTTACGTATACGATAGCTATTATGACGTAGAGATCCGCTAAGAAAGGATTTTAGAGAATTCAACCCCTAAGGGGGTAAAATAGGGATTTGAAATGTGTGCAGTACACGCGAACGTAGTCGCGGGCATAAGCTGGTTAAGCAAATAAATAAGCAAGCAAGAACGAGCGTGTGGATGGGAGCGTGGGCTCTAAATGGTGTATCCACACCATACATATTATGTCTCCGGCTTCGGCAGAGTGAACTAGAGTGAGGGAAATCTCGGTTTAATCCTGAATCGACGATATGTCAAATGCTATGGTGACGAGAAATCAAAAAAATAAAAATAGGGCTACCTTAGGGCTACCTAGCTAGCGTCAATAATGTACTCACATTATTGACGCCTTCCAGTGACTTGAAGGCTCGAATTTTTTAAAAGTTCCCTAACTGTCGTGAACTTGGTTTTGGTGCAAAAATAAGATACGCCCAAGTGGAAGTACATTTTGAGGTAAACTTTTCCCTGCTTTGGAACATACACAAAGAATTTGACTTCCACGTATTCCCCCAGAAGGGTCGTAGCCCGCTACACAAATACTAACACCTAAACAAACGGCGAATACAGAGCTCCATTGTTTGTGCCCACGCGTGTACCAGATAAAAACGTTAAAAGCTAAGGTACCTACAACAAAAGTGTTTTTGTGACGAAAAAACCCAGCCAAGTACGAGTCAGACACGCGCAACGAGGGTTCCGTAATACAGTCGAATTTTTTCAACATTTTGCACGATAATTCAAAAACTATGATGCATAAAAATAAATAAAAAATTGTTTTAGAATGCACAGGTAAAGACCTTTCATATGATACCCCACTTGATATAGTTATCTTACTTCGAGAATTGAAAATACTAATTATTAATTCATGACCACAATTTAATTTTTTTTGTGTGATCAAATTCACGTTTATCCCCGAATGTCTGCTACAAAACCTACCTACCTGCCAAATTTCATGATTCTAGGTCAACAGGTAGTACCCTGTAGGTTTCTTGACAGACCGACAGACAGACAGACAGACAACAAAGTGATCCTATAAGGGTTCCGTTTTTCCTTTTGAGGTACGGAACCCTAAAAAACGCTAAAAGCTAAGGTACAACAAAAGTGTTTTTGTGACGAGCAAAGCGAGCAAACCAAGTAAAAAATCAGAACATTATTTATGTAGTACTTATTGAGGTTCTAACTTTATAATCATACTAGCTTATGCTCGTGACTTCGTCCGCGTGGACTACAAACATTTCAAACCCCTGTTTTATCCCCTTAGGGGTTGAATTTTCAAAAATTCTTTCTTAGCGGATGTCTACGTTATAATAGCTATCTGCATGCCAAATTTCAGCCCGATTCGTCCAGTAGTTGCTTTGATAGATCAGTCACTTAGTCAGTCAGTAAGTCAGTCGTTTAAGGGGATGAAATAAAAGTTTGAAATTTGTGTAGTCCATGCGAACGAGACGTCGTGAGCATAAGCTAGTAGGTACCTAGCTGTATAAAAGGAACGTGCAAAATAGTTTTTATAATGGATTTAAAATACAACTTTAAAGTTAAATATAACATCTGATGTCTAAACAAATAGAAAACAGAAAGTTTCAATGTCTGGTTTGTTCCGTTGTTTTGACGTTGAAGATAAAAAGTTCAGAGCTCTGCGTGGACTTTTGTTCAACTAAAGTTTTTGAAATGTCCAGAACGGTAAAAAGTAGATTTCTGCTTTGGAACTGCTATTTAAGTGACATTTTTACAATTGTTGACTTTTATTCAATACTAGCTTATCGTAGACGATAGATGAAGTCGCGGGCAACTGCTAGTTATGTATAGATTAAAAATCGGTCAAGTCCGACTCTGACTCCGAGTTCCTTACCATCGCACAAGAAATTACACTTTTTATTTTATTTTAATTTTCACTAAAGCCAATCAGATTTTATTATTAATTGTTTTTATAGCGGCAATAGAGATACCTATACATTCTGTGAAAATTTCAACTCTCTATCTATTATGATTCAAGAGTTGCAGCCCGCTGACAGACAGACGGACAGACGGACGGACGGACAGCGGAGGCTGCGTTAGTAATAGGGACACTCTTTGGGTACGGTAACCCTAAAAACGATAAAAGTAATGTCACACCCTATTCGACTACGCATTCTCGTAATTTCTGAAAGGAACCTACTTTAACTGTCGAAACTTCAGGTTTCTAACCGTATAGCGCATCGGCTTAGACTGTGCGTTGATAGATTAGTAATTATTCAGTCCGATCAAGTCTTTTTATGATAATTATTTACTTATTATACCTAGACTACCCTATATGCTCGTGAAATTTCAAACCCCTATTTTACCCCCCTTTGAATTTTCAAAAATCCTTTCTCAGCGGATGTCTACGTGATAATAGCTATCTGCATACCAATTCACACCCTATTCGAATATGTAATACTCGTAATGTCTGAAAGGCACAATATTTCGGCCATAACGCGCAAGTATACAATAACTCGGTTACCAACCCAAAGGCTCAAGGCCGACCTTCATACATTATAGTTCCGAATAAGCCTTCTTGGCGGCTGAAATTTTAAGTGCTTCGCCAATGTTGGGGCGCAGTGGTAATTTAATTTACCCCTTCGAGTGGGGCATGCTCGCTGTACAATAACGTTATAATACTTTATGAACTGAAACCGGACGGGTAATTATTGCCCTGATTAGGGTATATTCTAGAACTTTCAGATTTTTTAATAATATACTTACTAGTTGAAAATTTAGAAGCTGGAAAATTATTTAGGAAAAATTAACAATTTAGTAGTCATTTTTAGGGTTCCGTACCTCAAAAGGAAAAACGGAACCCTTATAGGATCACTTTTTTGTCTGTCTGTCTGTCTGTCAAGAAACCTACAGGGTACTTCCCGTTGACCTAGAATCATGAAATTTGGCAGGTAGGTAGATCTTATACTTAGGTGACATTTGGGGAAAAATCTGAAAACCGTTAATTTAGGGTTAGATCACACACAAAAAATTAAATTGTGGTCATGAACTAATAGTTAGTATTTTCAACTTTGGAAGTGACTATATCAAGTGGGGTATCATATGAAAGGCCTTCACCTGTACATTCTAAAACAAATTTTTATTTATTTTTATACATTATAGTTTTTGAATTATCGTGCAAAATGTCGAAAAAATACGACTGTAGAACGGAATCCTCATTGCGCGAGCCTGACTCGCACTTGGCCGGTTTTTTTATCATAATTTTTATTTTGTTGTGTTTGTAACTGTCAGGACAAAATTTTAATGCATCAATATAAATGACAAGATAATATGGTCAAGCGAACAAAATTTTTCACGGTTTAGAAGCCAAACAAATCAGCGCCACCTCTTAGATACTAATGAACGACCCGTTTGAAATCCAGACGTCACTGAGGTTGCGTTGGTGCATAAGCACCAATGAGTCTGTGCCATTTTGTTTGTTCAATAACCCTGTCCATAAGAAATAATATATAAGTCAATTTTTGTATGAAATATTTTTTGAAAAATCCAAAGGAAATACAGTTCCCACGGGACGCGGACAAAGTTGAGGGTAACAGCTACTAATTAATAAAATCAATTACTTGAATTAATTTCTGTAAAATATTACTGTTACTATAATAATAAATTAATTTTTTAATTAATATTTAACGACAAGCGGCAGTATGCGTCAGAATATAATCATACAATAATGAATTGATACATTTTAATAATAAAACGGAACGGGTATTTGATGCGCGCGTCCCATTAAACGTCGGCCGCCGCATTAATATTCCGATGAAGAGATTTAAAGTATAACGGTATAACTTTCATACTAAGGCTGCTTTTCCACCAGAGACGTGCTATGCTACGTTCGTATGGATGAGTGTGATATCCACCAATCATTTTCAGTGCTCCTCTTGCTTAGCATTGGTGGGAATTGGTTCAACGAAACTATGTTTATATGGAGGTATGCGTGCTATTGAAAGCCCGAGTCAATGCGCTCTGCAACAGCACGTCAATTATTATTAGTCATTTGTGTATTTTGATTGTTTATAACATATTTTTTGTTTTGTGTAGATTTCTGAATATTAATAAGTAGACCATAATATTATAGTTCTACGTCCCGCAAATTGCTATTGCGCTGGAACCATGTCTCATTAACATCGAAATGACGTCATTTTGACGTTATTTGACGTATATTTAATTAAGAATATACCATCCGCTTGAAACTTCAGTCTAGTGCTGAAAATGGCGGCCACGCGCATTAGCAATTTGCGGGACCTATACCAAAGAATAAGCTTTTCTTCAATTTTGTCTGTTTGTCATATCTGTCACTAATTTAACGTTTACATAATATCTTTGATATTCGGATTATATTGTGCAGGTTGGAACAGTGATGAGATAATGGCGTCGGTTTGCTGACGACCGCAGGCAGTGTTGCGCCACACAGGGAGAAATATTATATTCTTAACCACCGACCAGGCAACAGAGGGGTTATGAGGTTATTAGGTGCGATGTGCAGTGGATGACCTCCCTACTGTAGTGGGGAGCGCTGTGGTCTTATGAATGGAAGGACCCGGGTTCGATTCCTAGCAGTGAAAAAATGTAGAATTTTATAATTTCTAAATATTTCTTACTAGCTGATGCCCGCGACTTCATCCGTTGACGTTTTTCAAAATCCCGCGGGATGAAAAGTAGCCTATGTGTTAATCCAGGGTATCTATCACCATGCCAAATTTCATCCAAATCCGTTCAGCCGTTTTTGCGTGATTGAGTAACAAACATCCAAACATCCACACTTTCACATTTATAATATTATATTAGGATTAGGTGCGATGATGCAGTGGTGAGCGCTGTGGTCTTATGAGTGGAAGGTCCCGAGTTCGATTCCCGGCAGTGAAAAAATTTTGAATTGAATTTTATCATTTCTAAAATTTTTATGGTCTGGTCTGGTGGGAGGTTTTGGCCGTGGCTAGTTACCACCCTACCAGCTCAGCCGTGCCGTCAAGTGATTTAGCATGCCAGTACAATGCCGTGTAGAAATCGATCAGGGAAATGGGATAATGAAACTGCCAGCTGGAAGGGGTTCCAGCCGCTTCCATCTTAGACTGCATCATCACTTACCTACCATTGGGTGCAAGTAAGGGCTAATTTGTACCTATCAGAATGAAAATAATCAAAGGTAGGGGTTTCGTAAGAAAACATCGGGAACATAACAGTAATTATTATCTATTAGTAGGTCATTAACCTCCTCCGTTTAATATCGTATGCGCCGCCTGGATCCAGAGGCTCCCTGCGACTCGTCTGATGTCGTCCGTCCCCCTAGTGGGGGGTCTTCCAACGCTGCGTCTTCCGGTGCGAGGTCGCCATTCCAGCACCTTGGGACCCCAACGTCTATCGGTTGCACGAACTATGTGCCCTGCCCATTGCCACTTCAGCTTCGCAACCCGTAAAGCTATGTATGCAAAGGAAAGTTGGGATTACTTAATCTCAATTCAACTTGTAACATTATAAAGATGTGAAGCCAAAAGACGTTTAAAGAGAAATTCTCAAGTTATATGTACAAAGTTACTTAATAGGTATACGATATTAAACGGAGGAGGTTAATGATCTCGGTTCTTAAACGGGTTCATTTTGTAGACAGAAGCTCTAAGTTTTCTGCACTCCGCTATATATCGCTCTTATCTTAATGACTGCTCTTGTTAGCTCGGATTAAGTGACCACACATTCCGTAGCAAAACCTTGCGAAGTATGCTTGGCCACTTTGAAATATTACTTATAGCAAGAAACTTTGATGTTGCAGCTTGAAATACTACATGGTTTGAGTCAAAAATTGGATTGTAGACCCCGGTCCCTCTCATAGTCCCTGGAAGGTACGACGGGTAGTTTTTTTTTTACCGAGGTCTGCTGCCGGATTAAAATTATAGGCCCTAGAAAATACCATCTCTCTGAGAAATATAATGATACCGAATTAAAATTGTGCCCAAGTCAAGTCATATTATTTACGCATACCTATAGTCAAAGGCATTATTTACAAAATATTTTTTACAAAAAACGACAACCAATTTAATCCAAGACTCATACAAAGTGAAAAATACTTAACCTTGATTTCGGGACCCAAATGCGACTTTTGCAATGCGTGTCTGTAGCGATTCAGTAGTGATACAATCGCATAGTATCGATTCAGCATCGCTTTTGCATCGAAGCATACGCGCGACTGTATTGATTATGCAATTTTTCATTATTATACAGGTGCACCCAATATTGACGTTGCCCACGCTGCGGCTGCTTCGTAAAATTCAGCAATAAAGACAACGCGACCATCGTGGTCCCGACCGAGTCCATCTTACAACTGAAGCGTCCACAGGCTTTCAGAGGTAGTCAGTACATCGCACGACTTTCTCGATGCTGCATCGCGTTTCTATCGATGTTTTACCGCCTGTTTTTTTAGTGATTAAAACAGGGTGAATCTTCATGAGTAGGTTCAGTTCGACGAGACGCCCAAGTTTTCCTCTGTGAAAATTCTCGATACAGGTAGCTATTGTACTGCGCAGGTATAAAACATGTCGATTTAGTGGGATGTCGAAATGGTCTGAATATCAGTAAATTTTTTATTTGAATATTGAGATAATTGGATTATAATTTAGGAAAAACAATTGTCCTACAAAAAGACGGTTTGACTGCAGCGCCCTCCACTCTGAATACGTCCAAATAGGTCACAAAAACTTTTAGTAACCAGCTGATTTTTTGTATGCAGCTTAGTAAATATTTGTATAATGAAATGGCCACATAGTCCTACAAATTTAGTGTTACGTTTTTCCAGTCCTACGCTTAAAATTTGTTCATTTCACGGTAACACTTTTTCATTTTGATCATATCATCATTAATGAATCGGTTCAAAAAGACCGTGGGCGACCTCTCTAGGGTCTAATACATCGACATTCTAATAACATTTTAAGGACAAATTGGAGTCTATTAAAAATGCAAGAAGTTGGATTGGACGCTTGTTCACAGGCGTGACCTATAAACGCTGGGCTTTAACTTGAGAATAACTTAGCCAGAACTCGCAGTGGTACCTACCTATTTTGAATGTGAATGTTTCTTTACGAATTGAATAATCAAGTTTGCAGAGTTTGCACAGGATTCGAAGATTTCAATACTTCTTAATTTATTTACAAATCAATTTATTTTCTTTGAATGTTTACTTACAACGTTTTTTTAATCTTCGCGTTTGAAAAACATATTAAAAAACTTTGTACTTAAGTAAACATTCAAAGAAAAGAAATTATTTTCATTTATTTTATGTACTTATCTAACTTCTTCCTTACTTTCTTTATGTTATAAAATTACTGGTCGGAGTCTTCTTTGGTTCCGTACCTCAAAAGGAAAAACGGAACCCTTATAGAATCACTTTGTTGTCTGTCTGTCGGTCTGTCAAGAAACCTACAGGGTACTTTCCGTTGACCTAGAATCATGAAATTTGACAGGAAGGTTGGTCTTATAGCTGACATAAGGAGAAAAATCTGAAAACTGTGAATTTGTGGTTACATCATACAAAAAATATGAAATTGTGGTCATAAACTAATAATTAGGATTTTCAATTTTCGAAGTAAGATAACTATATCAAGTGGGGTATCATATGAAAAGGCTTCACTTGTGCATTCTAAAACAGATGTTTATTTATTTTTATATATCATAGTTTTTGAATTATCGTGCAAAATGTCGAAAAAAACGACTGTAATACGGAACCCTCGTTGCGCGAGCCTGACTCGCACTTGGCCGGTTTTAATCTATACTTTTACTGAATTCTGTTAAATAAAAGATGAAACTTAACTGACTTTATGACATTGGAAAAGAGTTAATTAAATTTAGTTTTTTTTACGTTCGTAACCTGTTTAAGAAAAGCATTATCATAAAGCATAAAGTTCTGAAGTGAATTAAAAGTTGGGGTTTTCTTTTAAAGTAGGTAATTTAATTCCTAGCCGGCGGCAAAGAGCTGCCTACTTCATATCTTAATATTTTTATACTTCTATAACTTTCACTTTGATTATATCGCTGGAAGATGTTAAAAGAAATAAGATAAGATAAAAGGTCGTTTATTTTTGGAAAAAGACTGAGGAATAATAATTTTTGATCCCACTCATTTGATAGCAACGAGCCCAAAGATTTTAAGTTTAATAAAAAACTAGAGTACCTTGCTCTAGTAAACTCGTTTCTTCGTCTCTTCATTCAACTTCAGCGCCTTCGTTTAAACTACCAACTGAATTCGAAAAGATGACTTTTAAGGGAAAACTTAATAAGTTACTTTTAGAAAAATGCTACTACGATGTTAAAGAATATTTAATGTAATAATTGTTGACGTAATAAGTGTGGATAAAAATTACTGACATCTACTTAATTTTAATAGTATTGTATTCTTTTAATATGCTCTGACATTTATAGATGGATTGCATGTAATAATTTCATAACTTAATTTTTGATCTTAGATATAGTTTAATATTTGCACACTATTAATTTAGTCGAATGTTAAGGGCTCTTTATATTGTATATTTCCATCTTTTTTGTACCAACTTTCTTGCAAATAAATGATTATTAATTATTTATATTTATTTCGATTCTCTACGGAGGTCGATAGCTTGCCCCTTCCCTTAGGCTTCGTTCAAGGTTCGGCCTCGCTAACTTTATCCTCCTTCGCTAACTTCTGGCATCCCGCTTTACTTATGTAAATACTCTAGCGATAGTTAGACTACGTGGAGTCGAGATGAGGTTGCCATTCCAGCACCTTGGGACCCCAACGTCTATACGTAAGAGGTAATATCTATTAGATTTTTATGACACAGTCTCCCACCTAGGTAAAATAGATGTCAAATAATATAAAACCCTACACTACTACATACACACTATACTATATACTTCAAATTAATCGTGGTATATACCCGTTATCTACATTAAAATTAAATTATATCGTTAAACACGAAATAAGCTTAAAATCATTAATATAAAACCCTAACTAAATAATATAGTCTGATGGTAGCTGCAAAGCAAAAGTTTAGATTTCACCAATACCAAATTCAGAGAAGCTAAGCTCATATCGTCGTCGTCATATCTCGCCGGAAGTTGTGCGCGGAACTTTTGCTGTCAGTTTGTATAGTTGGGTGCTTTGAGGAGCTTATATTGGTTGTCAACTTTGTACCGCGAATATACCGTATAGAAGCATAGAAATGAAATCTATTGCAAATATTTAAATAAGTGCTCTTATAAGATGACTAGCCTATGCTCGCGACTTCGTCCGCGTGGACTACACAAATTTCAAACCCCAATTTCACCCCCTTAGGGGTTAAATTTTTAAAAATCCTTTCTTAGCGGATCCTTACGTCATAATAGCCTATCTACATGCCAAATTTCAGCCCGATCCGTCCAGTAGTTTGAGCTGTACGTTGATAGATCAGTCAGTCAGTCAGTCACCTTTTCTTTTTATATATTTAGATTATAAAAGAAGGAAGCTCAGAGTCACTCAGCGAGTGATGGAGAGAGGTATGCTTGGAATCACTCAACGTGATCAAATAGAAATGAGGAGATTCGTAGGAGAACCAGAGTAACCGACATCTCAGCAGTTGCAATGGGCAGGGCATATAGTTCGAAAAACCGATAGACGTTGGGGTCCCAAGGTGCTAGAATGGCGACCTCGCACCGGCAAGCGCCGCGTTGGAAGATCCCCCTCTAGGTGAACGAGTTGCGAGTCGCAGAGTGCCGCTGGATAGGTGGCGCAAGACCGTGGCGTGGCGTTCTGATTACACCCTGTGTGAATAGATTTATCTTCTCTATATATAAAAATGAATCGCTAAATGTGTTGCTGATCGCAAATCTCGAGAACAGCAGAACCAATTTCGCAAATTCTTTTTTATAATATTTCTTGAAGTACGAGGATGGTTCTTACGGAATGAAAAATTTAAAGTACCTATCTATTAAAAAAAAATTAAGAATTCGACTGTCAGGCGGTACGAAGTTTGCCGGATCAGCTAGACTAGGTATATATAAAAATTAATCGCTGAATGTGTTGCTGATCGCAAATCTCGAGTACAGCTGAAACGATTTCGCTAATTCTTTTTTCATGATATTCCTTGAAGTACGGGGATGGTTCTTACTTCTTACGGAGAGAAAAATTAAAAAATAAGTTCTCAAAAAGAATCGACTGTTAGGTGGTACTAAGTTCGCCGGGGCAGCTAGTTTTTAATGTATATTTATAGCAAATATTCAATATTCGAAGGCGCAGTTGGTATGCCACGAGCGCAGTGGAAGTTAGGCACCGCACCTCCACGTAGCAACGTACGCGCGCCGCGAACTAAAGTGCCCCCATAAATTCAGCTGTTGTAAGTTTAAGCGGTCCCAAAGAGTCGTTCCCAACTGGAACTGAAAACAAACTTTGAAATGATATGTTTATAAAGTGTTTCTAAAGTTTATTTTAACTTGAATATTCTTTATCTGGTCATAATTTTAAAATTCTTGCAAATTAAACATTTCCGTTCCGGCTTTTTAGGGTTCCGTACCTCAAAAGGAAAAAGAAATCTCTATAGGAACCGTCCCGTACAGCATCAGGATTGAGGAGTTGTAATCCAAGTTTTGTATGACAGAATGTCGTTAAATTTCTCTATCGATTTAAAAAAATTGCGCAAATCGGTTCAGAAATCTCGGAGATTTCGGTGTACTTACTATAGGTAGAAAAACACAACTCCTCCTTGATTTGAAAGTCGTTTAAAAAGTAGCCTGATAAAGTCCCGTCAAAATGGGTTCAGCCGTTCCGAAGATTAGCCCGTTCAGACATGTTTTTAGGGTTCCGTACCTCAAAAGGAAAAACGGAACCCTTATAGGATCACTTTGTTGTCTGTCTGTCAGTCTGTCTGTCAAGAAACCTACAGAGTACTTTCCGTTGACCTAGAATCATGAAATTTGGCAGGTTGGTAGGTCTTATAACAGACATTAGGGGAAAAATCTGAAAACCGTGAATACACAGACAGAAAGATAGACAAGAATTTTCAAAACGTGTGATTCAGTTCAAAAATAACCATATGAGCTTAATATGAGGTAGTTATTTCTAAATTAGAGACAGACACTTCAATTTTATTTATTAGTATATAGAGTATAGATGATCCTTTCCAGTAAACAAAGCTGTGCTGGAAAGTTTTCCCTCGAGGCGTATATTTCTCCATACAGGGCGTCCCGGTGTCTAATAAAGTGGTCGCGTCGAAGCAGGATTAACAGCCGCGCTTTATTATTGCTGATAGCTGCTGCATACCAGATGTGTTGTGTACATCCACCTCTTCGTGAGTTTGCACTGACGATACCATCGATATAAATGACAAGATATGCCCAAGCGAACAAAATTTTTCACGGTTTTGCAACCAAATAAATCAGCGCCACCTCTTAGATACTAATGAACGACCCGTTTGAAATCCAGACGTCACTGAGGTTGCATTGGTGCTAAAGCACCACTGAGTCGGTGCTATTTTGTTTGTTCAATAGCCCTGTCTGTCCATACGAAGTAATATATAAGTCAATGGACGAAACATTCACATAAAAACATGTTGAAAACTGTGTTAATGTATCGAACTGAGTTTGCATTGGCATATGAATTGTTGAAGAGCAACATGTTTTCATTTGAAAGAATGATTACCCTTATATTAAGGGCGAAAGTGTGTTTGTTTGTTGGTTTGTCCTAAAATTACGTCGCAACGGTGCAACAGATTGCCGTGATTTTTTGCATGGGTATAAATAAAGACTTGGAGAGTGAGATAGGCTACTTTTAATCCGATACAACAAACAGACAACGAAGTGATTCTAGTGAACCTTTAGGTTCCTTTTTCCTTTTGAGGTACGGAACCTGAAAATTTAACAACATTTTCCCAATATCAAGTCACACGAGACAAAAAAATCAAATTAACAGAAAAGCCAAGATGAGCGACAATTTTGAAAATTTATCTCGCAGTACGTGAGGCGGTTAGCATTGGCAGTTCCCTTTTATTTAATTTTACGACCCATTTGTTACGAGTTTCAATTATCTTGAATGTGAAGACTTTACTATAAGAACTGATGTATATGTACATACTTTTATTTACAAGAGACGTCGACAAAATGAAGCGCGGTTTAAGAAAGAAGGAAGCTAAAATAATTTTGATAAACTCCTTTGGTTTCTTATGGGCTTTTGAGATGAACAAGCGGCTAGATTTTTGCTTGAGTTGTGCATTTTGATCGTTCACAAAGTTTGTTTGATGCATGAGTCAAGCATTTACGTGCTTGACGGTGGTTGATGTGATTTTGTAGTTTTTCTTGATGCGAACGACGTTCTGTATGATTCTGTATGATTAAAACACACAAATCCTAAAATACACTCGATGCACGTTTCGCACCGACACCGGAGCATCCTCAGGAGATGTAGACCTTACAACGCACAATTGCAAAGGCTTTGCAATTGTGCGTTGTAAGGTCACAAAGCCTGCTTCTATACAACGAGAAAAGTGCCATTTGCTGGCTCAAGCTGCTCGATCAAGCAAAACAAAACTACATGCTTGACCACGGATAAGAGAAAATTAGTCACTCATCTGTGTGCTTGACTGTCTTGGAAACTCTTTACACACGTTTATGGAAGAACTAGCTGGCCTGCCCTGGCTTCGCTAGGGTGGAATATCTTAGTCTAGTGCGGTAAACCCAGAGTAGGTATTTACCTATAAATATGCGAAGTTGCGTTTAAAACTATAAAATAATTGAAAAATACTGTTTTGAGCTTTATATCGACAATACCTAATGCCTCCTCCGGGATAAAAAGAAGCCTGTGTCACTCTCCAAGTCTTTAACTATACCCATCAAAAAATCAATCAATCGATCTGTTGATCCGTTGCGACGTGATTGAAGGACAAACCATTAAACAAACACACTTTAGCACTTTAATATAGGTAATGAGCTGTGTACAGAAATTGTCCAGTTACAATTTTGTTATAAGTATGTACCTATAGATAAATAATAATTAATGTTTACACAACCCAGCGTCCTCTCGAAAATTGTTAAAAAAATACCTTTTATAAATTTAATGCCGGCTAAATAAAAATATCTAATTAACATAGCAGTACCTACCATTATAAATTATTTTAATTGAAACAGAGTAGCCGAAAATTTAATTTAAGACTCACAGGACCGAGACGAAATTTGAAGCTCAAAGGGAAGCTTTTTTTCGAGTAACAAAAGTTTTTATACAAACGATCTTAAACTGTAATAAACAGTTTAGCGCCACACCCGCGCCGGCCGGTGCGCTGTGGCTTGTAATTTTGTTTCGTCGACGGTTTATCGGAGTCGAATGTTTTAATGAAAACTTGAACCAAATTAAAGACTTACGGTCGTGAAAGAGCTTAGAAATCTCTCTTGTTTCTCAACGTTTACTTACCCGGCGTGTACTACTACGCTAAAATAAAAAACCGGCCAAGTGCGAGTCAGGCTCGAGGCTACGACGACGGTTCCGTACTACAGTCGTATTTTTTCGACATTTTGCACGATAATTCAAAAAATATGATGCATAAATAAATAAAAATCTTTTTTAAAATGCACGGGTGAAGCCCTTTCATTTATGATACCCAACTTGATATAGTTATCTTACTTCGAAAATTGAAAATACTAATTTTTAGTTCATGACCACAATTCAATTTTTTTTGTGTGATGTCACCACAAATTCACGGTTTTCAGTTTTTTCACCTAATGTCTGCTATAAGACATACCTACCTGCCAAATTTCTTGATTCTAGGTCAACGGGAAGTACGAAGTACGAAGTCTAGTGAAGGAAAAACATCGAGAGGAAACCTGCATGCTTGAGAAATCTCCATAAATTCCGGGATCACTTGCCCGGGACCAAACTTTAAACCCCCGGATAAGAGGTTAAAGTTACCAGCACTTCTGCAGAAGGATTACTTACGAACAATACCTACTTTGTAATATTTATTTTCTTTCGCACGGAACATTATAGGTATAGAATAGGGCAATAAAATAGTTTCTCGATTTTTGCTCATAAATGAGTCATAAAACCGCTTAAAGTTGCATCAACGTTAGCCATAACATAAAGCACGTGCCATTACAGCTTTTGTATTTTCAGCGTAGAAAAGCATTCTAAAGCTCATTTCACACTACGGGATACAATATATTATATGGCGTAAAATAAGTAAAACCGTGTTTGAATCAAAATAAAATTAGTGTTAGATTATAAATAAATAAATAAATAAATAAAATGATTTTATTTCGACCAACAAGGATCATATTGGTGTTAGTAATTACACGAAACTTAAACCTATTTGTTAGTAAAATATCTATAACTATAATATCTATAACTATTTAAATTAGGATTTATAGTAAAATAAGTATTAGAGTAAAAACTTAAACAATTACTTAATTAATTACCATGGGATATTTAAATTATATAATTTATTATAGTCAGGATAAAATAGACAAAGTCGCATAGGGCTAAAAATTGGTATACGTATGTTGGGAACACCAATATGTAAATGGATTGTGAAAAATCCCCATCGATTTAAATATTGATGTTCCCAATATTCGTAACAATTTTTAGCCCTATGAGAATTACTGCAACCTTGAATGTCTATTTTGAATGGACTATAATTAATATCCCGTTGTGTGAAATAAGCTTTATGGTAAATAAATTCCAAAAAAAGTGTCAAACTCTCACACGAACGGCAGGCTACAATTTTCATGCGGGATAGATCGCCTGGAGGCTTACATTTCTCTTTGAAATCGGTTTCGCCTTTCTATCATTTCATGGGGATTTTAAAGATTTATCTATTAGAATGGAATAGTATAGACTTCTACAAAAAAACCGGCCAAGTGCGAGTCAGGCTCGCGCCATGATAGTTCCGTACTACAATTGTATTTTTTCGACATTTTTCAGGATAATTCAAAAACTATGATACATAAAAATAAATAAAAATCTGTTTTAGAATGCACAAGTGAAGACCTTTCATATGATACTACACAGTTTAGCAAAATAATAAAAAAATTGGAGTCAAATACCCAATTGTTCGAGATCAAATCCTTGACTCAAGCATCAAGCAAACTTTGTATACGATCGAAATGCTTGACTCAAGCAAAAATCTACGTGCTTGACGTCAAGACCGTCTCGGAAGCTCTTAAGACCTTTAAAACGGGACAACGTTATATCGCTAACATTTTTGTCTCGTTTTAACTGAAACTTTAGTTTGAGCAAAATACGCTCTATAGATCTCAGTCAGAGCACCAGAAACTCTGTCTCATCTCTGTGATATTATTTGAGAGATAAGACAGATTCTCTGTTTCGCTCACCACCTGAAACACAGTTGAAAGTAATTTAATTAATTCAACTATTGACCTCACAGTATTGGCATTCAAAAAGTGTAGGTATTGAAAATAAAATTGATTTAAAAGTTTTTTGGAGAGTTTATTTGTACGAAACAAACTGAAAATCAGTGCTGGGTTTTTTCCAATACACAACATAAACTGGGGTTGCAACTAGATGTTAGATTGTTGCGAGTAGTAGGTAGTTACCTTAGTTTACTTTAACTTTTTTTTATTCAGATACAATACATGTTAGATTTTGACTTGGAAGCGAGCTAACCTGGGCGAGATATTATAACAGATTAGTATTAATATTAAACTAACTAATAAATAGTTGGGTATTTGACTACATCAAAAATAAATTATTTCTCAGTGATTATTAAATAGTTATTAAATAAATTATTGATAGTCCTTTGTTGGTTTTAAGTGTAATAACCATTTTAAATTATCGATTAAACTAAAAAAAGCACGTCAAGCACGTCATGATTGTGAAGTCAAACACCGGTATTTTGAATCTCGCATACTAAGCGCGCGTTTTGACGTTTGATAAAAAGTTAGGTACTGATTTGAACTAATTGTCAAATACCGTATTATTATTTTTTTACTAACAGGCTGATGCCCGCGACTATGTCCGCGTGTATTAAGATTTTTCGAAAATCCCGTGGGAAATCTTTGATATTTCAGGATAGAATAAGCCTATGTCAGTCTTTGGGATGTGAGCTATTTCTCTATCATCTAAATATATAAAAGGAAAAGGTGACTGACTGATCTATCAATGCACAGCTCAAACTACTGGACAGATCGGGCTGAAATTTGGCATGCAGATAGCTATTATGACGTAGGCATCCGCTAAGAAAGGATTTTTGAAAATTCAACCCCTAAGGGGGTGAAATAAGGGTTTGAAATTTGTGTAGTCCACGCGGACGAAGTCGCGAGCTTAAGCTAGTCTTCATCTAAATATATAAAAGGAAAAGGTGACTGACTAATCTATCAACGCACAGCTCAAACTACTGGACAGATCGGGCTGAAATTTGGCATGCAGATAGCTATTATGACGTAGGCATCCGCTAAGAAAGGATTTTTGAAAATTCAACCCCTGAGCGGGTGAAATAGGGGGTGATTGGTTGGTGTCTCAAAATGGTTAACACCCACTGAGATTTTTGACTCTGTCATTTGCATTGTATTGCCTACTAACTTCATTCTGAGAGTAGAGTATACCTACCTAGTACGAAAATGATAAACTAACTAGAATAGACGAAATAATATTTAAAGCACATAAACTTCGCAATAATAGGGTCGAATCCAACATTTATATCGTAAGTGGCGTCTCGTGTATAATGTGCGGGTTGCCTTAATAGTATCAGAGCTATACTCTATTCCCACGTCCTTAGTTAGTTTTAAGTGTAATGACCATTTTAAATCATCAACTAATCCAAAAAGCACGCCAAATGATTGTGACATCATATACCAGATAAAAAGTTTTTGATTTGACTAGTTGTCGAATACCGTATTCCGCCCGCATCTGATAAGTACGTGATCTCAATGTAACCAACATCTAGGGTCTAGTACTTAGAGGGGAAACGGGTATAAAACTTGAGGTTAGTTAAAAATATATTCATTATTTTGTAGAGTGAAGTGAAGCTAATTTAAGAATCTAAATAATATAGAAAAGGAAAAGGTAACTGACTGACTGCCTAACTGACTGACTGATCTATCAACACACAGCTCAAACTACTGGACGGATCGGGCTGTAATTTGGCAAGCATGGCTATTATGACGCAGGCATCCGCAAAGAAAGGATTTTTTAAAATTCAACCCCTAAGGGGGTGAAATAGAGGTTTGAAATTTGTGTAGTCCACGCGGACGAAGTCGCAAGCTTATGCTAGTTAAGAATAAAATTTGGTAATGAAAAGTCTCTTAGTTTTCCTTCAGTCCACGCTGGAAGCTGCCACATACGTGACTCAATCTCTCAGCCTATGTTACCAGGCCGCACAATTTAACTTGTCCGTGTGACGTCACTCCCCCTTAATGTTTGGACGTCTGAAATTGACCGTAAATAGCCGCTGGCTTAATACGAATCCTTACGACCTTAATTGGCCCCATACCTCTGAAAACAAAACTATAATTAATTATAAATAAACTAAGTAGCTTATGCCCGTGACTTCATTCGCATGGACTACACAAAATACAAACGCTTATTTTACCCCATTTTCAAAAATCCTTTCTTAGCAGATGCCTACGTCATAATAGCTATCTGCATGCCTTCCCATAGCAATTTCAAAAATCTGACCTTATTATCTACTTGGGATATCCAAGGGCTAGACGTTGATGGGTTTGACTGACTGAGTCAGATCTTTTCTTTTTGCCTAATATAATTATTATCGAAGGTATAACATCTCTCAAGAATCCACTCCGCTACGCTTCAGTGGAAACCCATTCTTATCCGTGATCCGGAGCCGATATTGTTCCTATAACGTGTCTGACGGATATAACACAAATTGCCTTTGAAACATGATACCTACCTTTGAACGTCAATTACTAACAATATTTTGACAGCACACATACACGGACGTATAACATTGTTTCCAGGGTGGTTTCGACATCGATGGTTTTCTACATAATATATTAGGTATAGTCCGCGACAGGTTGAGATGGCCATCGGGCTCAGAATAAATACCTTTAGAAGTAGCCCTATTGTGACTTTTACTGTTAGAGCGAGTACATTTAACCTAAATACATTTAAGCTCTTATTAGAACGTGACAAAACGATTATGTTTTGTCTTGATCAGCGTGGCCACTTTTCTTGTTTGTCAAGATGTATTTGTAATTGAGATCTTGACAAACAAAGGTTATGTTGACTCAAGTATTTTAAAGAAGTAATTGATTTGGTTGGTTGTTTTTCGTTTTTGAAGTTATT
The DNA here is from genome assembly GCF_902806685.2 of Maniola hyperantus. Lineage (NCBI taxonomy): Eukaryota > Metazoa > Arthropoda > Insecta > Lepidoptera > Nymphalidae > Maniola > Maniola hyperantus. The sequence goes on along the minus strand of NC_048547.1, from coordinate 12,620,320 downwards.
GTGCATATATACTAGGCTACAATAGCCGAAGCGAACGTAAAATAGACGGAATAACATTTCACAAGTAAATACCTCTGCTTGAGCGAGAGGGACTGAGGGCACACGAGTAGATATTCTACAGAGAAGAAGCTTCATACAAGCGGCTGGCTGTAGGTACACTCACTCATAGCGCTGCTCACGCACACCACAACGTGTCACGGACGCTCCTGTGAGCCCAGTTGGATGGCGAACGGCAAGGCTGTGGGTCGTGCGCATTGATATTTGATACTTAGCGAGAGTATTTATGTATTACTTCCGAATTAGTTACGTGTAAATTGTACAAAAAATTAGACTTAGTGATATATTTTGTAGTAACTATATTAAATTAATTCATTTTACTAAAGTAAGTTAGTACCTAGGCACTGTCAGTCTGTCAGTCAGTCGGTTAGTCTGTAAGTCTGTCAGTCTGTCTGTCTGTCTATAAGATTGTATGTCTGTCAGTCTGTCATTCTGTCATTCTGTCAGTCTGTCTGTCAGTCTGTCAGTCTGTCAGTCTGTCAGTTTGTCAGTCTGTTAGTCTGTCTGTCTGTCTGTCTGTCTGTCTGTCTGTCATGTCATTAGCAATTTGCGGGACTTATATTTAGTTTTTTTTTTTCTTTTAATTTTTCCCTTGCAACAGGTGACAACCCTATAAGAATAGGTATAAAATTTTGAACAGTATAGAAAGCTTCCCCTCTGTAGGGATATCTACTCGTGTGCTGAGGGGGCCACGCTAGTGGCATATCTGTGCCATCGGGGTATCAGCCGGGGGGACGTCACCTGCGCTCGCCCTTACCGGCTGTCACCCGGCTAATACTCTGATTGTCATCTCAACCCGTGCTAACTAACAAATGTGTGGCGACCAACTAACTGTGGGATTTTTAGACCGCGTTAGGACGTCGCGCAACTGTTTGTTGCGAATTATCATTGTTTAACAACAAATAGTTGCGCGACGAACTAACGCGGTCTAACCAATCTACAGTTAGTCGGTCGCCACATCAGCCCCCCGGAGACCTTTAGGGTCGATAAAAATCCGGGAACCTAACTCGGCGACCAGAGCGAGTGGTAGTTTGACCCGCGGGTGGTAGTTTGACCCGCGGGTGGTCGGCGACAGTGACTATACCTACTCTTTTTTTTACACAAAAGAGAAACTTTTTGACAGCTTTCATAAAGAGACCACCTTCAATAGATTTTTTTAGGGTTCCGTACCTCAAAAAGGAAAAACGGAACCCGTATAGGATCACTTAGTTGTCTGTCTGTCTGTCTGTCTGTCTGTCTGTCTGTCTGTCCGTCTGTCTGTCAAGAAACCTACAGGGTACTTCCCGTTGACCTACAATCATGAAATTTGGCAGGTAGGTAGAACTTATAGTTGACATTTGGGAAAAAATCTGAAAACCGTGAATTTAGGGTTAGATCACACAAAAAAAATTAAATTGTGGTCATGAACTAATAATTAGTATTTTCAACTTTCGAAGTGAGTGACTATATCAAGTGGGGAATCATAATATGAAAGGTCTTCACCTGTACATTCTAAAACAGATTTTTATTAATTTTTATGCATCATAGTTTTTGAATTATCGTGCAAAATGTCGAAAAAATACGACTGTAGTACGGAGCCCTCATTGCGCGAGCCTGACTCGCACTTGGCCGGTTTTTTTACACAAAAGAGAAAGTTTTTCACAGCTTTCATAAAGAGACCACCTTCAATAGATTTTTTTAAAAAAGAATATTAGCCATGTTAAATGACAAATATTCCCCTTTCCTCTCCAACTGAGCGTCAAGCTTGTGCTAGGAGTAGGTACGACAATAGTGCAACGGGCGAGGCTTGAGCCGTCGACTACTAGCGTTATACTGTGAAAACCACGACCGAAGCCTCCCACCAGACAAAATCCACAGCCATCCACTAGCCCTAGTTAGTAGTTGCCCCCCGTTCCACTTCTCATTTGTCGGGCACGGAAATCGGATGTTCCAGTGGCAGAACATTTTAAATGAAGCTATTCACACTTGTCGGAAACTGGTTTTGTGTCAAAGCTACTGGAATATCAAACGACAAGTGTGAACGGGGTTTACTTAGAATTTAGATTAATAATATCCTATGTCAATGCCTAGTTACGAAAGCTTTGAAACAACGCGCGCTGACGGTACTGGTATATCATTAGTATCCGATATCAAAGGATCGAATCTACTGGAAATGCACGAATCATTAATTATCCTATCCAAGTGCCAACATACCTGTTCAAGTATGTTATCCTACACCAAATCGTCCATACTTCTGTAATGTGTACGAATTGTCAGTTTAAACGTAGCATGTTCATATTAGCTGTAACATAAAAATGCAACTCCTCAATATATCGAAGTAGGTTGCCTGCACATCGGATTGAAAGAACGGTGATGCAAAATTATGTAGGTTAGGTAGTTAAGCAATAAGACTAAAACAATAACGAACGGATGATTTCTATGCCATAATAAGGAAAAGGACGTCATCCATCCTGGCAAGGCTGCGTTCGAGCTCCAACAGTATCCTGAATATGATGACGGGAAAGCTGGATACGCCAATTCTCCAGCATTTCATTCAAGTTCTCGTCCGGTAAATACGCAGAGTGTTGACCGGACGAGGGCTTGAAAGTGATCCCAAAATCTTATTGTTTGCGCCCTATTATGATAGCTGCTGTAAATAAAAAAACAATAATAAAATGATTATACTAACATAGTTTTTAAGCATTATACTAACAAAATACACTAACAAAGTTTTTAAGCATTATCTGTACTAACAAAATATGGGTCTCTGTTGCCTTAAAGAATTAATAATTTTTTTATTAACAGTATGTAAGATTTCTTTATTGGTATTGTTAGTCCATAAGCTGGAGTAGATCACAAGACGGTTCTGAATAAACATCTTTCACGGTTGCCGCATTTAATTATTACCTACGGCCACAACATATCTCACTTCCATACTAGATTAAATTAGATTTATTTATTTGCTTTTGTGATAGCCATAGTGGTTAGGACGTCCGTCTTCTAATCGGAAGTCGGGGGTTCGATCCCGAGCACGCACCTCTAACTCTATTTATTTCATGTAGGCCAACTTATGACGCTTCATACTTACCACTGGTTGGGAAGCAAGTTCTACCACAGAATGTATTATATAATAGTACTTGCAATATTCTAGTGACAAGGGCAGGTAAAAATTCAGCATTTGCTCAACTTAAATCGTAGAAATGTTTCTAACAATCTTCTATAAGTCCAGTGAAAATTTTTTTTCTTCATTTTAGGCTACGAAAAGTACTCGAAAATTTTTATGTGAAGTGCACTTAGCTGCCATCTTCAGTTAATCTTATAGCTCTCACAAGGTGCAATAGACCAAGAGACGGGGGCAAAATTTCCAAAGTAATACTTTCATTTAAAAAGCTTGTAATATTTTAATTAACTATTTTTCTGGTGGGAGGCTTCAGCTGGGCTATTACCACTCTACAGGCAAACCCGTGCTGCCAGGCGATGTGGCGTTCCACGCAGAAAGTGATCAGGAGAATGGGTTTAATGAAACTGCCCGTACTCCTTCCATAATAGCCCGTTTCCTTTTTAGATTGCATCATTACTTACCAGATTGCAGTAAAAAATAAAATTAATAATAAAATTAATTTATTTCAGGTTAACATACCCATAATTACAAGTCAACATTAATAAAAATAAGATACTAATACATAAAATAATTTATAAAGAAAAATTAAATGTCTAGTACCTTCTCTCCGGCACTGGTACTGCAACATGTCTTTCACAGCAATGCCGAGCCAGTAAAAGGCTAACTTGTATCGGCATAAAAACTTTTTGCTGTAATTAAACTAATATTTTTAGATGTGACGTGGAATCTGCAATTAGCTAGAAACTAGGACAAACAAGAAATACTGACTGCATTTACGTGCTGTTCAGTAAGAAAATGTTACCAGTTCTTGGAACCATTCCACGCGGCCGAGACCTGTTCAATGCAATAATTAGTTTCTTATAAGTTTTAACTTTACATTTCTATTATCTTATATCTATCTTCTATATATAAAAGGAAAAGCTGACTGACTGACTGATCTATCAACACACAGCTCAAACTACTAGACGGATCGCGCTGAATCTAGGCATAATATCAGATAGCATATATAGCTATTATGACGTAGGCATCCGCTAAGAAAGGATTTTTGAAAATCCAACCCCTAAGATTTAAGTTATCTCTTGCATGATGGTACGGAACTCGATGAGTTAAACTCGCACTAGACCGCGGCCGCGGCGGCGTAAAACTTTGCAGTAGCGACAGCAGTAGCAATGCGATAGTTCATTTGCTGTCTCTCTCTCTTCTTCTTATTTTGCTTTGTGACTATTGCTATCTCTCTCTAGCCGGAGGTTTGACAGCAATAATCGCGAGATTTACGCCTGTCGCGAGATACGTAATCACCCCGCGGGTCTTTACAACCTTACAACATGAGCTACAAACGACCACTGTCTCCTATACTATTATTAAATTTTTGCAGCGAGAGCCATCGTGCAGATGTCGCTAACGAGATTGAATCTTTAACGTTAAAGTATTATATTGAATACGAGTAAGTACCTACCTACCTAAATAAATTTAATAAAAATCCAAATACTACTTTTAGTAAGAACTCCTTTACCAAATCAATTGGACTGATTGAGTTGGTACTTACCTACTTTATTAATGTAATTGGTATCTAGTAGTTTTCTTGATCATAGAATAGCTTATTTCTGTATTCAATGGCAATATTCAATAACCTCTATGTACTCAGAATTCGAGTAACAATTCCGCATTGTTACTCGAATTTGTCTGTCTGTCTGTCAATAAACCTATAGGGTACTTCTCGTTGACCTAGAATTATGAAATTTGGCAGGTAGGTAGGTCTTATAGCAGACATAAGGGAATCTAATCTGAAAACCGTTAATAAAGCGAAAATTTATTTCACATCACACAAAAAACAAAATTATGGTCATGAACTAATAATTACTATTCTAAATTTTCGAAGTAAGATAACTATATCAAGTGGGGTATCATAAGAAAGGGCTTTATCTGTGCATTCTAAAACAGATTTTAATTTATTTTTATGAATCATAATTTTTGAATTATCGTGCAAAATGTCAAAAAATGTAAAAAAAGACTGAAGTACGGAACCCTCGGTGCGCGATCCTGACTCGCACTTGGCCGGTTTTTTTTAAATAGTATAGGCGAGGCTATAAGGTTACGCTCTCACCACTTCTATCCCTTCTGAATGCTGTGGAACCACTACCTACCTGATAAATAATTACTTACTTCTTTAAAATATGCTTTATAAATACTTTTTGGAACCTGCCTCGAAGTTTTCAGCCTCTCGCAGCGACGAAGTACTTTAAAAGGTTAATTTAGGTACCTAAAGTTGTCAAAGCGAACTTAAAAGAAGTTGCTAATTTGTGATAAGTTGATAACAGTTTATGTTGTTAACTAAACATTTTAAAGAAGTAATGGTGCAGCCTAAGATGGACCGCTCTTGTCTAGAAGATACTTATTCAACTTGACTTGAAGGTATCCATATTAAAATTGGAGAGAAAACTGATGCTGGGACGAACGGAGCGGAAGCTCATACTGACGCTGGATGATTAATGACATCAACAAAAATGAGCTTTAATTTTGCTTTTATTCGAAATCTAACTTTTTTTTAAAGAATATTAGCCAATCATGCTGACTAATATTCCCCTTTTCCCTCCAATTAAGCGTAAAGCTTGTGCTAGGAGTATAGGTATGACAATAGTACAAAGGTTGGGGTTTGACCCGCCAAGTTTTCCGTTTTCAGTCCACTCCTTTAACCGTTGAGCTATCGAGGCTCACGTACTTTCCTAGTAACGTTCCCCGCATCTCAAGTTTCACTTTTCACCCTGGCTTGCAAAGTTTTCCAGCTTTTAACCGTAAGCTGCAGCGAAATACTTCAGGAGGCTAATTTACGACAACTTGTCAAAGAGAACTTGAAAGAACTTGTTAATCCATATTAAGATGTTCAAGATGCCGAGTTTAAAATGGTTCTTAGTAAATGTTCCAATAATTTGAAAAATCCTTACCTGTCAGTAATTTATTTTCCTATTACTAGATGATGCCTGCGACTTCATCCACGTGGATATAGAATTTTTGGGAATCCCGTGGGAATTTTTGATTTTCCGGTACAAAAAATTGCCCCTCCCTGCTGCTCCCTGCTCCCAGCTCCCTGGATGCAGTGTTCCCTCCCTGTTATATTTTTTGGTGACGATTTTTTAAAAATTCAATTGACAATGGAGAAATTCATGCTTTGCGGTATTTTTGGTTAGTTTACCACTGGGTAATTAACCTTAGGGTGCGGAGCGCGGAGAGGCCCAGCTTGATTGCAGCAACAGCAAGTTGCAACGTTGTTATTCTCAGGTACTTAATGGGCATAATGACCAAAAAGATTTATGACTTTTTTGAGAATAGCATACAATATACTGGAGCGGAAATGTGGACACTGACAGCTGTTGGCCTCGTCCACAAACTAAAAGTCGCTCAGCGCGCTGTAGAGCGAGCTATGTTGGGTATCACTCTCAGGGATAAAATCCGGAACGAGGAAATTCGCAGAAGAACAAAAGCGACCGACATATCTCAAAGGATTAGCGGGCTGAAGTGGCAATGGGCAGGTCATGTCTGTCGCAGACCCAACGGCCGATGGGGCGGACGTGTTCTGGAGTGGAGACCGCGTACCGGTAAGCGCAGTGTAGGACGACCCCCAGCCCGCTGGACCGATGACCTGAAGAAGGTGGTGGGGAGCGGATGGATGAGGAAGGCGGAGGACCGTGTTTGGTGGCGCGCTCTTGGAAAGGCCTATGTCCAGCAGTGGACGCAAACAGGCTGATGGATTGGATTGATACAATATACTGGAGTGATTTAAGTACAGTAATATAAGCTGATTCATGGGCAAGTGGTCTTTATTGGATAATATGCCAGCTAACTTGTCCCAACCTTCTTGTAGCACTAAAATTGTAAGTTACTAATTAAAATTTATTTTCTGTCCTTTTTAATTATGTTAAAAAGAAAAAAATGCAGATAATCTAAATTTAGTTCCGAGAAAGACATCAGAATCGACGCCACTGTCAAATGTTGTTGCTCCAGTGTAGAGCAGCCTTTATAGTACGATTGTTTGACACAAAAAAACTTTTGACTTTGCTACAAATAAATCTGTATTCACGCCAATAAACAATTTTGTAGAATAAGTGATTTATGAATGTTTTAATCCCCAATGCATATAAAACTCCTGGCGACAGAGGGTTGGATGGTAGGGCAAAGTAATGGAGTTCCCTTGTACGGGTTTCCCTAAAGTGTTGAGTTTTGGGCAAATCCAACCCCTTGACGCGGGGCATAAAACATGTAGACTAGGAGGCGGGGGTTAAAAAGTTAAAAAACATTAAAAGTTTCCTGTTTTCCGCAATTCGAGTGGAGATAACATTTGAATGCATAAATGTTACTTTGTTTGGCATGTTTTAACTTTTCAGGGATGAAATGGGATTTTTAATAACCAATTTAAACATATTAGGATAGTTATTTAAAAAAATATCAGACTCGTTGAAAAACTGTTACTTACTTAATTTGTTTATTTTAATCAAAACAAATGCTATTTAAATAATTAATTTATGTTAAATAAATTGTCATTTTGGTTTTTTTTTATGTTACTTTGAATTAATGGTTAAAAAATGACTAGGATATATTAACCGGAAATTATAATCGTAAAGATATGACTAACTAGATGACTTGGAGTTTGTCTAAGATTGATAGTAATTTAATCTCTTAGAATAAAAAACATCAATATTCATGTGCCAATTCAGAACAGGTATTTTTTTACCTATTAAACGAGATATCGAGAGGGTAAACCTATTTTCTTTTTCAATTTACTTTTCATATTCAGGAGGTGCCCCGTAAAGTATTATTTTTCAAATTTTAATCTGTGTAGCGGTAACAAGTGGCTATAACTATGGTAAATCTCAGCTCTACGTTTCTGCTTTATTTTAAAACTAGCTTATGCTCGCGACTTATTTAACCCTAAACCCTTATTTAACCCACTTAGGAGTGGACTTTCAAAAAATTCTTTCTTATTGGATACCTACTCTTTATAAAGAATACACCCTCCAAATTTCATGTCTCTAGGACCAGCGGATTAGGCTGTGCGTTGATATATAAGTCAGTCAGTCAGGACTTTGAATTTTATATATACTGATGACTGTGGCACACAGCTTGACAAACAGACGAAACTGGGTTGCTAGTTTTACCACTGAACCCTAAAACATTAGCTTGCAACGGTAGAAAAAGGTAACCGCCTCTTCGCCTATAGTCACTTGTCGAAACTTTGCAACTTAACCACTTCAGGTGGAAGGTGGAAGAGGTAAAAAGTTCCCAAGCGATGCCGAGCCTGCCTAAGTCCGTAAACACTTGTAAAATGTCCATTAAACCATAGATCCTGCATCAGTCAACTCTATCAGTCATGACGAGTGATGAATCTAAATTACAAAACGAAAAGGTGACTGACTGACCGATCTATCAACACACAGCTCAAACTACTGGACGGATCGGGCTGATATTTGGCATGCTGATACCTATTATGACGTAGACATCCACTAAGAAAGGATTTTTGAAAATTCAACCCCTAAGGGGGTAAAATAGGGTATAAAATTTGTGTAGTCGCGGGCATAAGCTAGTGATTGATAGAGCAGAGACTTATCATAAACTAGCTTATGGCCGTGAATTCGTACCCCTATTTCACCCACTTAGGGATAGAATTTTCAAAAATTCTTTCTTATCTGATGTCTACGTTAAAATAGCTATCTACATCCATCCAGTAGTTTAAGCTGTGCGTTTATAGACCGGTCAGGCAGTCAGTCATCTTTTCCTTTTACATAGTAGATTATATTTTGTAACTAGCTGATGCCCGCGGCTTTGCCTGCGTGCATTTAGGTTTTTAAAAATCTTGTGTGGGAACTTTTGATTTTCCAGGACAATAAGTAGCCTATCCGTAGTAGCCCGTCCCGCCCGAGGTGAAAGATATCTTAGCATCAAATTTTGTAAAAACATTTAAACGCATGATTCTTTAAAAATCGCGTGAGATCGCTACGATTTAAGAATACAATTTCTTACAGCATGAGGGCTGAGGAGTTGGGATCACCACAATTTAAGAATGCAATTCTAAGGCTGAGGAGTTGGGCCTTCGAGTTCAAAAAGTCTTTACTTGGTAGGTACCTACAATATCAATTTATAACCGACAGTTTCTAAATCAAATCAATTTTTGTGGTCAAGTCCCCTGCAGCATCAGGATTGAGGAGTTGGAATCTAAATTTTTTATGAGATAATGTCGCAAAATTTCTCTATTTATTAATAAAAATTAAGCAAACTGACAGCTAAACCCATCGTCTAATGAACGCTTAAATCCGTAAACTACTTATAACACTGTACATACACAATCTGTCACAGTTTGCGCCTTTTACTTTTTCTACCTAGAACTAACGGTGAAAAGTATGAACTCTTTTACTTGTAACGCTGAAAGGTATGTTACTTATGGAAATGATATGCGCATTTATGTATAACCTAGCTGGATTCCTGAAAATCCTTTCTGAGTGAGAGTCTACTACGGGTCCTATGTCATCAAATATAACATAACTACTGTTCTAAGGTTAAAATCAATAAATCAGTTTATCTCAATCTAATTTTAATGCTAATTGAAAGAAATCCTGTTTAAAAATACATAATACCTATAATGGACAGTGGTTTAAATCTCTGGGATGTATTTTTATCATTAGCGCCCTACGAAATATATCATCATCATCATCATCATCAGTCTGTGGATGTCCACTGTTGGACATAGGCCTTCCCTAAAGAGCGCCACCACACCCGGTCCTCAGCCTTCCTCATCCAGCCACTTCCCGCCAGCCTCTTTATATCGTCGGTCCATCGTGCTGGAGGGCGTCCCACACTACGCTTGCTTAAACGCGGTCGGCTCGATGCGCTTGCGTAAACGAAATACCTATATGTAATTAACAAAAATCAAATCATCTATTCAAATTGGGCACTAAAGTACACTTTCTGATAGTCTCTTTCTAGGTCTACATTAAATAGTCCACGCAATCATTTTTTATCATCCCTAAAGGAGGAAATTACCTAACACCTAGTTTATAGCAAGTACGAGTATCTTTAAAAAAATCTTTCAAGTGCGAGTCAGACTCGCACACGAAGTGTTCCGTACCATCGTACAATAAATAACACTTTTTTAAATTATCATGGCAGCCATTTTAATTTTTTTTATTATTTGTCGTTGAAACAGCATTAGAAATACAAGTTCTGTGAAAATTTCAGCTCTCTACCTATTACGTTCACGAGATACAGCCCGCTGACAGGCGGACGGACGGACGGACAGCGGAGGGTTCGGGTACGGAACCCTAAAAAATATAATTCCATTAGTGTCACAAATCCTACCTTCTATTTAAAGTGTTGAAAGGTATTTTATGTATGCTAATTTTATGTGCATACTTCCCTGTTCCCACAGTTTTTTCTCTCTCGCATTACTTTTATCTTTTATTTATTGCTTGCACACGGCGCTACAAAATTAATGATACTAGCGAGTAGCCAGGTATTTAAATATGAAGATTCTTTTTACATACATTTCAACTTACTTTTGGTGACAAAAAAGAGTTTTGAACACATTCACCCAATGTACTCGGCCAATACACTCGGCAAACGTGCACAAAGCTACCGTACGTGTGCGCGGACGTTCATCCAAACATCGAGGAATCTCAGCGCAATTCGCAATTCATACATTGGTCGCCGAACTCAATGTGTACTCCGACCATTACATCTTTAATGCTTGCACAGTGTTACAAAACAAGTAACACTAGCGAGTAGCGAGGTATTTTATTCTAAATACACGACAAATATTGACGTAGTGCATTGTAACTTTGCTTTTTGGTGACTTTAAAGAGTTTATGTGAACACATTTACCCAATGTACTCGGCCAATATACTTGGCAAATATACACAAAGCCACCAGACATACATGAGCGTGGATTTTATACAAACATCACAATATTCGCAACCAATGTTTACACCTTGGCAGGCACTCGCCGAAATCAATAGGCCATTGTGTTGTGGAACCATTATATTAATTTAAGTACCTCGTCTCTAAGTATAATGTGCGTGGTACCTTGTTCTAAAATATATCTCAGGAAACGAGGAAAAGTTTTTTGTGATTTCTGACATTTCTTTACCGTTACCTCATCCAATCCCATGGGATGCTTTGATCTTTACAAGAAACCTGATTGACGCTTAAAAAAGTAAATGCTGGAAAAAAGGTAACATCAATTTAATACACCATGGCCACAATATCCCTGACATAGTAAAGTAGTTAAGAACGGAGTCCTGAATTCGATTCCCGTCAGCATTGATTTAATAGTAGTAATTTGATATAATATTATGTACCTAATGTTTCTGACACTAAAAATATAACCCTTTAATAGTCAGTCCTTCTTAAAAATTTCGTTTCAAAATTCAAAATTCCACTTAAAATTCGTAGCAACTGTGGCGGGCGAAATAGGCTCCAAAAATATCACTGGCCCGGATACTCGTATATCAGATTATAGAGATGCTTGCAAAATACTTGCGGTGAATCTCGCTCTATCTCGAGATTAAATTCACGACAAGAGCCTAGGAATCTATGTACGCACGGTCTGTTTAAAACGCCGCGTTTATTGGCAAAAAACGCTATAACATTGATTGTACTAGTTTTGATTTAAATGTCATAGTGAAAATGCAGAGAAATACACCATATTTTAACCGTGTCCAAAAATATCAATGGGCCAGATACTCGTATTAGAAATTATAGAGATGCTTGCAAAATACTTGCAGTGAATCTTGCTCTATCTCGAAATTAAATTCACGACAAGATCCCAGGAATCTATGTACGCACTGTCTGTTAAAAACGCCGCGTTTATTGGCAAAAAACGCTGTAACATTAATTGTACTAGTTTTGATTTTAAAGTCATGCCAAAAATGCAGAGAAATAAGCTTACTTACTCGTGTTTTGACTGTTATTACCCAAAATATCATTGGATCCATATTGTATGAAATTATAGAGATGCTTGCAAAATACTTACGGCAAATCTCGCTCTGCTGTATAGAAGCAGGCGTTACTTTGCGGAAGTCCATGATATACAATGAACCAAAAGCTTAATTTGTTATAATCCGCTGAAACAGGTCGAATCTGTATGGTGCAACATGCAGCATGCGAAATGCACCGCCCGCCCTCCCACTGCTAAACATGCAGGAAGAAGCAGCCACCAGGCAAGCATTACGCACCAAGCATGTTGCACCATACAGATTCGACCCGTTTCAGCGGATTATAGCAAATTAAGCTTTTGGTTCATTGTAAATCTCGCTCTATTTCAAGACACGACAAGAGCCCAGGAATCTAAGTACGCACTGTCTGTTTAAAACGCCGCGTTTATTTGCAAAAACCGCTGTAACATTAATTGTACCGGTCTTAAGTAAAAATGCAGACAAAAAAGGCATGTTTTAATGGTGTTTTTCTAAAAATATCATTGGCCCGGATGCTCATAATATATCAAACTAGCTTATGCTCGCGACTTCGAAATTTGTGTAGTCCATGCGGACGAAGTCGCGGGTATAAGCTAGTTACATTATGAGTGCGCAACAAAATAAAACAAATAAGTCAGTTATAAACGGACAACTCTTACGGAACTCCTTATAAAAACACTCCAAAATAAAAGTTTTTCACTTCAATAAACAGCGGAAAATCTTGGCAAGGAAACATGAAAACTGCTAAATTTGTTCCACAGTTGTAGAGTCGCTGGATATTTGGCACGGCTTGGGGATTTATTGTGCGTATTAGTAGCCAGTAGGTAGCCAGATTTGCATACCGAATATTTGCTTCACTTGACCAGAATTTATAAGGCTAAATAAGGTGAATAACTAGCCATATCCGTGCACAATTTCATACTAATACTAGCAGACCCACCCGGGCTTCGCTCGGGGGGAATTTACAAAATCGGCGTGGGGGTAAAATTTTCAAAAATCCTGAAATAGGTACCTAAGTATTTTTTCTTTTGTAACCGAAAGCCCAAATATAAATTTTCATCTATATAACTTTAAAAATGATAGAATTTCCTACAAACTTACATTCCCTATTTACGGGAGTAAATAAGGGATGAATTCTTAGGGGTGGAATTCCGAAAAATCCTGTCTTAGTCATTGACTTATAGGTATGTGTATATTACTTCGTATGGACAGGCATTGATCAAATAAAATGGCACCAACTCATTGGTGCTGTAGCAGCAATGCAAGCTCAGTGAAGTCTGGATTTCAAACGAGTCGTTAATTAGTATCCAAGAGGTGGCGCTGATTTATTTGGTTCCTAAACCGTGAAAAATTTTGTTCGCTTGACCATAATATCTTGTCATTTATATAGATGATGGTAAAAAGCAGCGCCTTATGACAACCAGTGCGTAGCAATCCAAATCCTTGGCTGACAAGCGTCAACATTTATCAGTGTCTAGACAAACGACAGCAATTAACATGCCGCCATTGTTAGCCCCCCCCCCCCCCCCTCCGCTCCCCCTCACGGCACCCGCGCTGCACCCATTGTCTATGCTTTATGAGACGTTTAATGTACCTGTCTCAAATGTAACATGTATTGTTCAAACATTCATACATTGCTTTATTAGGTGGAATTTGATTTATCTTAAAAGCCCTAAAGTCAGGTATCCACTAGCAATAGAACTTGCAGGAGTTGCATTGTCATCCATATCGATTTCTGCAAGAATTTCACACTCGGCCAGTAATCGCTTTATTTCAGGCCTGGACTGTAATGTACTATTACTTTCTCACCCAAAATTTATTTACGAAGCTTATTTTCGAACCTCGATTTTCATTTTTAACCGACTTCAAAAAAAGGAGGAGGTTCTCAATTCGTCGGAATCTTTTTTTTTATTTTTTATTTTTATTTTTTATGTATGTTCCCCGATAACTCGAAAACGCCTAGACCGATTTTGAAAATTATTTTTTTGTTTGAAAGGGTATACTTCAAAGTTGGTCCCATTTCAATTTGGTGAAGATCTGATGAATATCTTCGAAGATAGATACTGGAACTCCTCAACGGATAAGAGTAAATTGCTCGCGATCAGTGTAATAGCTTAGTAAACAGTAGACTTTTAACCAGTCATAGCATAATTCCATGGGGCCACTAAAAATTGTGAAATAAAAAATTTTTACAAAAAAAATAAAAACCGACTTCGTTACACAAACACTAAAAATTGAAAAATAATTTAATTTATTACCGAATATATTATGTATACAAGAGTTAATATAGTTCCATAATAATATTTTTTGGGGTCGGTGCCAATGAGGTGCCATTGTGGAGTCCCATAAAAATATGAAGTCTAGACCATTCGCGCAGCTAAAGCTAATTGGCACCGGAACCAAAAAATATTATTATGGAACTATATTAACTCTTGTATACATAATATATTCGGTAATAAATTAAATTATTTTTCAATTTTTAGTGTTTGTGTAACGAAGTCGGTTTTTATTTTTTTTGTAAAAAATTTTTTAAAGTGTTAGGATTTGATCCAAAATGTGAAGTTTATTTCTAAAGCAGAGTTCGTAACGGTAATAATATTACGGAATCGATGCTCTGTGTCACCTCGCTCCCTGCATGATAAGGAGCGGATCGGGTAATTGAAGTAAATGCAGCATTTGAATGCATAGAGTGTTGGTCGCTTGATATCTTTATGCACCAAATGCAAGATAATTTTCAATTAGAATAGTCCTGGCCGCTAGGTGGGATGCTTGCTGGAATATTGTTGCTTGATATCTTTATGCACCAAATGCAAAATGATTTTCAATTAGAATAGTTTGGCCTCTAGGTGGTATGCTGACTGGAATATTAAAGGTTGTTGCAGATTAGCGTTTTCTTTGCGCGTATAAAAGTTTTTGTAAGTGCGTAAACACATTTCGCATTTTGTTTACTTCTACCAAAATTTTATTAAAGAAGAAAGAAAATTGTCAAAGTGGACATGGAAGCATTTATCGCATAAAAGAGATTTCTACCCGTGACCTTTGGCAGTGGGAAAAGTTGTAAAAGAAGAAGAGTAGGTACAATAAAAATAGAAAGTGGGGCTCATGTAAATACTTGAATTTCTGTTTTCATATAGCATACATAATATTACTTTATTATAATAAACTTACGTAAACGTACATAAAACATAGGTTACATAAAAGGAAAAGGTGACTGACCGACTGATCTATCACCGCCCAGCTCAAACTACTGGACGGATCGGGCTGAAATTTGGCATGCAGATAGCTATTATGACGTAGGTATCCGCTAAGAAAGAATTTTTGAAAATTCAATTGTTTGAAATTTGGGACGAAGTCGCGAGCATAAGCTAGTTTCATAATAAAGGCAAAGTGATACAACTTAGTTAAATATACATAGTAGGTATAGTTCGCGACAGGTCGACATGACAATCGATATGGGGACGCCCCGCACACCCGCAATTTAACCCGCAAAAATAGCAATTTGCGGGCCTTATAAAAGAAATTGGTATGAAGTAGGAAGTATCAAGCAAACACTCAGGGAATCCATTTAACATGTGAAATTCATTACGATGAACCACCTCCCGAGCGAAACACTGAATCGTTAATGTAATGCCCAGAGCGTATCACCTAAAACACTTATTTACTCTTGTAATCGTTGTAGGTAAACGTAATCGCTTACTAAGGTGGTTTGATATATCCAGCCGCGAAAATTTAAATTTTAGTTAGTTTTTCGAAAATAGTAGACTAATCATACATCGAAGGCTTATGGTAATGATTATCTTTCAGGAACAAATATGAAGTAAATGAGTATTTTTGACCAAAGTTTTTATGGAAAAACATGTTGATGCATAAGCAAAACTCATTACCATAAGCCTTCGATGTATAATTAGTCTACTATTTTCGAAAAACTACCCAAAATTTGTAGTTTTAGTGATTTAGTATTTTTCAAACTTGTAATGTATAGCGTGCAAAACTCGGGTCAATGCCCCACCTACGACGCGGTATTAACTCCGAGTGGGCCAGTTATGCAACGTTCGTTGACCTATAGCGTCAGGTGTTTTCTTTGCAATATTGAGAACTTTTACAAAATGTAGGACTTTTTTTATATACTTTTTCGCGTTCTTTTTCCCTCGGGATTTTCAAAACCTAAATTCACGTGGAAGAAGTCGCTAGCATATAATATTAAGTAAGATTTACATTAAGATAATATTACGAGTGAAAGAAGAAACTGATTGACTGACTGACAGACTGAAGACTTAAGTAAAAGTACTTGTATTGGAACTAAAAACTTCAAAACGATGTTGGTTCACCGTATAGTGTATACCCCCACTAAAACCATCTGTCCACTAGGAATAAAACTTATTGAAGCCAAATTGCAGAAGTTACTTTCCAACGAAAAACTTGCTGAAATTGAATTGCTGTGAGTATTTATTTAGTGCAAGTGACTTGCTTGCTCACTTCTGTAAGTTTTATTGCTAGTGATCATTGGGGATTAGAAATAGTTTTAAGCAATGGGGGTGAGATAATATATTTTTAAGTACCAAGTATATAGTTATAAATATTAATAATCATCATGATCAACCCATCGCCGGCTCACTACAGAGCACAGGTCTCCTCTCAGAGTGAGAAGGGTTTTGGCCATAGTCTACCACGCTGGCCATGTGCGGATTGGTAGACTTCACACACCTCTGAGGACACTATGGAGAACTCTCAGGCATGCTGCAGCTTTCCTGACGATGTTTTCCTTCACCGTTAAAGCAAGTGATACTTAATTGCTTAAAACGCACATAACGCCGGAAAGAAAATAAAATAAAATTTGGAGGTGCTTGCCCGGGATCAAAACCCCGATCTTCGATTAGAAGGCGGACGTCCTAACCACTAGGCTATCACAGCTTTAAATATTAATAGTCGAATTTATTGCCAAAGATTCTCTTTGACAGGCGATCCGTAGAATTAATAATCTGGATCGACATATCCAACGCAGCTGAAATTTCTGAGTGCGTCATCTTAGGCGTATTGATTTTGAATACCTAATCCTATTCGATGTGATAGCGTTCTGAGAGGCAAATCATATTATACTAAGTTGCTTGTCTATATAATAATATATAAAAGGAAGGTGACGGACTGACTGATCTATCAACGCACAGCTCAAACCACTGAACGGAACAAAAACAAAATCGGTGACATTCTGCCACATAGTATACCAATTCTATTATCGGCAACTGGCAGCGACGCGCGCCCAAAACCACAAAAGTAGCAGTATATTAACAAAAATTGGTCTGATAACCAGAAAACTGATTTATTGCCACAGCACTGCAGTATTAAAAACGTCCGCTCTCTTCCTGACAAAAAGCGCAGTTAAGTGCATCCGTAGAGCTTTGTTCGCGGATTATGGGACACGGTGACACCGATTCCACGGAAAATAAAAATAAAATCCATATGTTTTTTTTTTACTGTTTAATATTTTACTTGCAAAATCTGTATGAAATTCGTTTTCCCGTGGGACTAAGATGCTTTCCCGGAATTAAAATACCCTGTAACCATCTCCGGAACCTATTTCTTTGGCAGTGATAGCCTAGGGGTTCAGCAGGTTGAATTTTTGGTTACATTACAAAAAAATTAAAATGTGTTCATGAACAATAATATTGTCAACTTTCAAAATTGTACGAGTAAGATTACCATACCAAATGGGATGTCATATGAAACGTCTGTACCTCTACATTCTAAAATAGATTTTTTTTTACGCATAATGGTTTTTGATTTATCGCCCAAAATGTCAAAAAAATACGTCTGTAGTACGAAACCTGGCGGATTTTTCATTTGTATAATTTATTGCATTTCGCGCTAAGATTTGCATGCGAGAGAAGTGCAGACTTTAGAGACCAAATTCAGCGCTTATATAGACGCCTAGTAGTTAAATAGCTCTCCATTTGAGCTTATAGAGTGGGCGGCTGACAATGTGGTCAGCGCCGACGATCAGCGTGAGAAGAAAATGCCTATTAGGTATAGATAGTTCAATCCATCATGACGCACCCCACTCTTTGTCCCAATTCTTCTATCTATATATATAAAATTCAAAGTCTTGACTGACTGATTTTTGTGTGTGTTGTTTCGGATTGACTATGCTGCGTAGGCCCTACTGGCCGCTACAGCGTCACCGGGGGGGTTGGCGAGCGCGAAGCTCCGCCTGGGGGTGAGCCCTAGGGCTCGAAGAAATAATTCGAGAGGTCGGGGGGCAACGTTCTCCTAAGGGCGCCTCCTGTGAGGCTCGGACCACGGCTTAGGATGACGTTGGGATGGGTGGAGTTGTTGGACTACTGGTTAGTCCGTACGCCCCCGAGGACTGACTGACTGACATATATATCAACGCACAGCGTAAGCCGCTGGTCCTAAAAACATGAATGGGAGGGGGTCTTCCAACACTGCATCTTCCGGTGCGAGGTTGCCATTCCAGCACCTCGGGACCCCAACGTCTATCAGTTTTACAAACCTGCCCATTGCCATTCTAGGTTACTCTACTTCTCATGCGGATCTCCTCATTTCTGATTTGATCACGCAGAGAAGCTCCAAGCATAGCTATCTCCATCGCCCGCTGAGTGACACTCTTCTCTCACATTCACTCACAGTCTTATGAGGCCCATAGTCACCGACCATGTCCAGTACGTAAGTAAACGACAGTTTTTTTTTATTTTTTTTTAAAGAATATTAGCCATGTTGAATCACTAATATGTTAGTTAGTTGTTAACTAAACATTTTAAAGAAGTAATGGTGCAGCCTGAGATGGACCGCTCTTGTCTAGAAGATGCTTATTCAACTTGACTTGAAGGTATCCATAATTATAAAAATTGGAGAGAAAACTGATGCTGGGACGAACGGAGCGGAAGCTCATACTGACGCTGGATGGTTAATGACATCAAAAAAATGAGCTTTAATTTTGCTTTTATTCGAAATCTAACTTTTTTTAAAAGAATAATAGCCAATCATGCTGACTAATATTCCCCTTTCCTCTCCAATTAAGCGTCAGGCTTGTGCTAGGAGAAGGTACGACAATAGTGCAACGGGCGGGGTTTGAACCATCGACCTTTCGGTTTTCAGTCCACTCCTATACCGGTTGAGCTATTGAGGCTAACAGTAGCAGTAAGTAAATATTAAATGTGATTTCACCAAATCCAAATGACGTTTCTACTTTCTAAGAGCAACCCGGTATCCATTTTACACGACACTCATCTTTAAAACCGTTTATATGACTTACAGTTTTCCGAATTCCCCATTCCCTGAGGGAGTCACGTTAGCTCGTTTAATCATCGCACATGTAGCTCTAGAGCCGGCAAAGAGTTGAATTACCGCTCTCACCTCACGGGATTATTTTAAAACCACTACCAATGTAACTCGAATTTATAATCAGTTTCAGAATCACCGTTTAAACTAATCGAAAACTCGAATATATATGGATATATGGATGGATGGAACGGTAATCCGAACCAACGCCAGTGCTAGATTTACTTGACAATTCGAAAGCTTTTGCTGAGCTGATTTGAATAAAAAAATTTCTAGGTGGAGTAGAACCACCTCACCTAACTCCAGTCCACTCCACTCCACTTTTTACCACTAAACGGTACAATTACAGTTAAGTTTCTGCAGTTTTCATCCGATTTTGCTCCACCTAAGGCCGCGATTATACCTGTAAGTTTTACTCAAACACTCTCATTAGTACATTCACCTTAGTAAATTGGTTGTCAATTTGTTGTAAATTAATTACGTAAGCTTACGTGAGTAAAACTTACGGGTGTAATCGCCGCGTTATAGGTAAAATTTTATTTCGTGAAATTACACTGTTTTGTTCGCTAGCTAAAAATCCTCTATTTTGCCAGTGAGTACGTAGAATCTAATTTAAAATGCACCCCGCAACAAAGTCGGTCAAAAACAAAGTAAATAGAAACGCTTGTTATAATTTATACGAGCTGAATGCGTTTGGACTTTGGACCCTCTTCCCCTTTTACCATGCTTTGTTTGTTATGAAAGAAAATTACTTTGTTTTCTTGCAATCCCAAATGTGAATGTATTTTCCTTGGGAGCCTGAATGTAATTGTATTCGAGAAACAATAGTTCTCGTTTTATTAATTAGCAAAACAAGCTAACAATGGATCCTTTCTGTTTTACCGTACAAACGAATCTAGTTGAGGTTTTGAAGATATTAAAATGAACATGCACCCCTCACTACTAATTCATTCATTAATTAATTCATTCAATTTTAAGTTGCAATACGGTAGTTGCGTAGGTTATACACTAAAGTTTAAATACAGTGCCTCAGAGATCTGCTTTCGTACAATGTGCAGTCATAGGCCTCAGGTTAGGTTCAGATTTTTTTTACTGCAATCTCACCTGGTGGTAAGTGACGATGCAATCTAAGATGGAAGCGGGCTAACCTGGAAGGGGCATGGCAGTTTTTAATAAGCCCATGCCCCTTTTGTTTCTACACGGCATCGTACCGGAACGCTAAATCGCTTGGCGGCACGGCTTTGCCGCTAGGGTGGTAACTGCCACGGCTGAAGTCTCCCACCAGACAAAACGATTTGATCACGTATAGAGAAACTCCAAGTATAGCTTTCTCCATTGCCCTTAAATTTACACTTGTGTTCTTTCGTAAACCCTTGGTAGTACCGATATTCAGTAGAATAACATTGGAGAGGCGAGAATTTTTAACTCGCCGTAAACGCCCCGACGCCAATGATCGTAAAGCAAAGGTATTGCTCAGCCAGCCTGATCCGGTTCGAACCGGATCGCTGGCTATGTAACGGTTTTGTTACTAGCATTACTAATACGCTTAAAGTTATTAAGGTAGGTTAAGGCTAGGTTCGGAGATTTCGAAAGTTTGAAGGTTGGCCTACCCATTTATTAATGTACTTATTATATAAGAGGGAGAGTAAGGGATGATTTATGCCAACACATGGCAGGCGCGGGCCATGCTACGTACGAGGCGCGGACGAGGCATGGATTCAAAACATCACGAACATTTTATATGAAACAATTCATGCTTTGCATTAAACTAATACTTACTTACTTATACTTTGCATTAACTGCTTAATATAAAAATATGTTCGTATTATTTTGAATCCGCGCCTCGTAAGTGACACGGCATGATCCCGCCACGTGTTGGCATAAATCATCCCCAAGAATGTATGGAAATTAGATTGGTCCTTATGATATAGGGTAGATCCCCGTCCCCGTCCTACATTATAAGGACCACCTCATCCAATTTCACCGTCTGGACACACGTAACTGGTGTCTGAATTCCCTCTTCCCTGAAATCATAAAATGCTTTCTTGAGAGAGAGAGAAAGAGAGAGAGATATTGAATGTCGTCGTCACGGTTGTTGATAGATCAGTCAGTCAATCAGTCAGGATAAATCATTTTATATGCATAGATTTAGATATCTGTGGGTAAACAGATTTCCCTTTGAAGCCGAGTCTTCTTTTTATCATTCAATAGGTGAAAATGAATTTCTCTCATTATTGCTTTGAACTTTGTTGTCACTACGTAAAATGTTTTACCTAAGGAAATTCATCATCTGCATTTTATACAATTTTGAACTCTTACACCAAAGAACTGAAGCTAAATTTCGAATACCCAACTTATCACAATAGCTCTGAAATTGTAGTGAGGTTTTATGAATAAAAATTTTTTTGGAGATTAAAATCGATCAACGAAATAATTTCTCTTTTTTCTCTTCCGTTCTAGCATTTAATGAATGCTATTGTGCTCAGAAATAATGAAATAATCTTTTGGTAATCTATTTTTATTACTTCCCGCTTCTGTTACGGTATTTTGTTATATTAAATACAATTTGAAATCTGAGTTGATCATGATTGTGTAATATTTTAAATCCTACTAATATTATAAATGTGAAAGTGTGGATGTTTGGATGTTTGTTACTCAATCACGCAAAAACGGCTGGACAGATTTGGATGAAATTTGGAAGGGAGATAGATTATACCCTGGATTAACATATAGGCTTCTTTTTATACCGGAAAATCAGAGAGTTTCCGCGGGATTTTGAAAAATGTAAATTCACGCAGACGAAGTCGCGGGCATCAGCTAGTTATTTAATATTTTTAGGGCTTTCACCTCTTTTTTATTATTAACTAGATGATACCCGCGAATTCGTTCGCGATGCTTGCGTTTGTTTTGGTTTCTTTAAAGTCTGTAGAACTCTGCTTTTCCGGGATAAAAAGTAGCCCATATTATTATGTCCTTCCCCTTGTGACGTTGTAAATTTTGAACTACTAACTAGCGTTTCGCTTTTAATAAAATCTATTTTGTTCAAAGTATGTTGGTGCCACCTAGCATCAAGGTGCAGAACTACGCGTGGGTCGATGTTCAGAGTTCATTCGAGCCACAATAGATGGCGTTTGCTTCGTTGTCAATTGTCGTAAAAATAAAACAAAATAATTAAATAAAACCATAATATCATTTGTTTATTGTTAAGTCATTAACAAAACGGTTCTTATAATATATCCTTAGGTTCCGCAAATATTCAAAAATGAATTGGCTTCATGATCAAACTAAATGAGAGCGGCCACACTCGGGTTGCGTCTGGCAACACCGATTGGTGAGATTTAGAATTTTTCTGGAGTCAACATGTGAAGACGAATTTTTTCGTTCCAGGAAAATCTCACTCTTTTTCGCCCATGGCTTCGCCTGGGAAAATACAATAGTTATAAATTTAGTCATCCTAACGTATTTCAATGTTTCATCAATTATGGTGAGTGAAAAATCAAGTAATGTGGATTCGACAAAATGGCGGTTTGGTTAGAGAAAATCCTAATTTCATGATTTCCCTTTCAGTTCCAGTTACTTTACCTTCCCAAATAAATGAGGATAATGGGTTGTGGGTGGACTCCTGAAAACCATTGGTGGCCAGGAGTTCAATAGGTGAGTTGTGTTTGATCGGGAAAATTCCACGTGTCGAAATTTTCACACAGCACAAATTATAATCTTGTTTTTCTTTGTTACAGGGTTTCCGTTTTCCGTTTTAGTTTCCGTTTGCGTTTCCGTTTGCGTTTCCGTTTGCGTTTCCGTTTTTAGTTTTCGGTTTTCGTATTTATTTCTTTTGCACATTCACGTTGGCAACTTAATTTCTATGGATAAGACTTGGTGAAAATCTTTGTAATGAAACATTTCGGTTGTGAAGAATCAAGTTAAATTGAGTTTTGGATCTTGGCCGATGCCGTCCAGCTACATTGCAGTCTTCGCACCTACAAGTAAGCAAATGTTTGTATCCTGGAACAGTTTAGTGAACCTTCTTAGTGTATGTGTACAGTAAGAACCCTGTCTTTACTACTGAGCTTTTATTTTGAAACAATTTTATGAATTTTACTGTGTCATTGTCTATTCCATGCCAATGGCATCTTAAATTTAAAACATAGATTTTATGTACTATCTACCTAAGGCATTCTAATGTATCTAAATTAAGTCTTGGCATTAAGCTAGAATAACTAAGCATTATTAGCCATCACTAAGTATTAAGCGACCCCGGTAAAAGTTACATTAAAAACAATTTTGCCTAACATCTAGCAAATTTCATTTATAACACCTCATATACATTACAAGGGAGTCGACGGCTAGCTTCTATTCTTTACTAGGTAGATAGATCAAGTAAGTAAAATTATTATTTTTTTCCTCTAATCTTTGTAAGGTGGTAGATTATTCCGTATCCGGGTATATTTCTATTCCGCCCAATTTACCACCCTTACAAATGGCGCCCGAACGTTTTTTTATATAGTTATTTCAGTATATTTTGAGAAATTTTGTGAATTTTATGAAATGTACTCCGCTGATTGTACAATTTTCTAAGTAGTGACACATTGCAAAGAGCACTAAGCTGTTTTTATGGTTAACTAACTAAATAATAACTAATAGTTAGAAATTTTGTTTGATAGTTTAAGTAATTTTCTGAGTATAGTCCAACATTTGTTTTTTCTTACTTAATTAACACTTTATAAATGGTGCTTATGCCGTTTAATTATGTTATCGACTTACCTTGGAGGTGTATAAGTGAATGTTTGCCTTCAGTTTAGTAATAAACATTGCTTAACTGAGTTGTTGTTGGGTATTGCTTTCAATAGTAAGTACATCTTATGTTTGAAAATTCCGGTAACTTAGTATAATTAAAGTTTTGAAACGCTATGTGCCGTTAACTAGTTACACACATACATTTATAAATACTAAGAGTTACAACTTGTGAAACTAAATATATAAACTATATTCAGAGATTACATTAAGTTCAAGTATGAAGTTATGAACAATTTTTTTTCAGTGACTTGATACTTCATTATTTTGTTGAAATTTTGTTTAGAGCTGTGTTAAGGTTATGATAAAAGCTACTTCACACACAAAACATGTTAAGTTTAAGTGAATGCTGGTAGTTTAAAGTGACATTTAGAAACAGATTTTGTTGTATTTTAGGTTATGTGTTAAAAGTGTAAAGTAACAGTCATCAAACCATTGCACAATCTCTTTGTTTTTTTTGAAAGATAATATGCTAGTCAGAGTTCATTGCAACTTTGTTGCCTGTTTACTTTTGTAATTGTAAAGGTTGTAACACACTGTGTACTCATAAAGGTGATACTGCACCTTACAATCATTTATTCAATTTTGGGAAGTTTATTTTGTTATATTTTGTTTACTATAGTAATAATATGTGCTTGTATTATTAACAATATTTTGGAATAGGAACATAATTGATAAAATAGTTAGGATAGACTTAAGAATATTGTTTTTGTTGTGTATTTTGCTTGTGTATATTTAATAGTTTAAATAACTTCTTTTGTGTTTGTGTTTAACCAATTTGTATAAGGCTAAACATAGACAGTTACACAAGCTCGATATTTTGTTAAATGTGTTTTGACTTAACACAATGGAACAGACTTTTGCCCAGTTTCATTCACTTTTGAAGGACGAATTGTGTTATGAGGTATCCATTCGTTCCGAAACTCCAGCACCTACAGTGCTAGGTTTAAAGAAACAGTTAAAACAATTAATTCAGGAAATTCCTTCTGAATCAATTTTAGAGACGGATTTCTCTTCTGAAAGTGAGTTAGGGGTTATTACTAAAAAACTTCAAGACTTAGAAGATTTATTAAAAAAGTGTTCTGACACTAAAGATAGACATGCCCTCTGTAGGTCTAAAGCTTTAGCTTCACATTTGTACTTTAGAATTTTGAGAATACAGTGTTCCGAACTCAGCTTAATAAGTAGGAAGAGTGAATTACATACAAAGTTGCAGAGTTTGATTTCCAGATTAGATGCTGACAATGAGTCGTCTCACGACGAATCACTGGATTCCGAGAGTACCGCCGTTGACTGCACTGGTGATAAAAATGTTGCCAAGTGGAAGTTACATTTCAACGGACAGGGTGATCCGCGCAGTTTCATCGAACGCGTTGAGGAATATAAAAGATCTTATGGCGTTTCAGATGAAAAATTATTTGTTTCTGCATTTCATCTTTTTACAGGCCGAGCATTGTTATGGTACAGAGGCAACAAATGTCAAGTTTCGTCTTGGTCAGAATTGAAAACTTTATTTTTAGAGGAATTTGATGCAGTAGATTATGACTACAGGTTGCTAGGTGAAATTCGAGCAAGAACACAAGGCTCTGAAGAACCTGTGTCTATCTATTTCGCTATAATGTTTTGCATGTTTTCAAGGTTGTCAACACCACTTTCCGAAGAACAAAAGTTACAAATTTTATTACATAATATTCGCCCTTTTTACTCAGAACAATTAGCTCTTGTTGACATTAAGTCTGTCGCAATGTTGAAGGAAAAGTGTCGCAAACTAGAGGCTGCGAGGCAGCGTTCCGCCTTATTTTCTGAGCCTACTAACAGTAAGGCAACTTTAAGTTCAGAGTTTGCTTACAAACAAGTGACAAAACAGATAAACACACTTTCAGTCACACCTGCACCTAAGGTTGATACAAGTAAAGGCACTGATTTTTCGAAAACAAATAAACAACTATGTTACAAGTGCGGCAAGGGTAACCATTCCTTTAAATTTTGCAGGACAGTTCCGAAATTTATTAGATGTTTTTCGTGTGGACGTCAGAACTTTACAGTAAAGACATGTCCAAGTTGTAGTAAAAAGGCGATTAGTAAACCCGCTCCGGACAAAAATTCAAAAAACTAATTAGTAAGAACTGTGCAGAGACACAAGTAAATAACTTGGTCATTAACAACAAAACATCCCTTTTACCTGACACAGTTCTGTATTCAGTGGATAAACGAGACTTTAGGCCACATTTAAAGGTTTTTGTTGACGGTTTTGAGATTACAGGTTTACTAGATTCCGGTGCTTGCGCGTCAATTTTGGGTAACCAGGCGCACAAGGTTTTTTGAGATTCGGTTATAAATTGCATAGCAGTATTGATACCACATTTTCAGTGGCAAATGGAGACAAACTTGATTGCATGGGTTATATGTTTATTCCGATTACTTATAATTCCGTAACTCACATAATAAAATTTTTTGTAGTACCCTCTATAATAGCGGATGTTATTTTTGGCTGTGACTTTTGGAAAACATTTCAGTTAGCCCCTGGCATTTTTGATAATTTAGAATTAATTAAGGCACCTTCTCAATTTTATAATATTTGTGCGATTGATAATAAACAAATTCATACCATCACTTCTTTTGAAAACTTATCATCTCAACAGAAAGAATTAGCCCAGTCTGTAGTAAATAAATTTTTAGATATTTCTTCAGAGAAAATTGGATTGGGTAGAACAAAATTAATTGAACATGTTATTGACACCGGTGATGCCTTGCCAATAAAAATAAAACAATATCCACTTTCTCCCGAAAAGAAGGAAGCTTTAAGTAAAGAGTTAGATAGGATGCTGGAAATGGACGTAGTTACTCCGAGTGAAAGCCCTTGGAATAACCCAGCAATTTTAGTGAAAAAGGCAAATGGAGACTGGAGATTTTGCCTAGATTGCAGGAAATTAAATTCAGTGACAAAGGGGGATTCATACTCAATACCGTACATTCCACAAATTCTAGATAGCTTGAAAGAGGCAAGGTTTTTATCATCGATTGATTTAAGTTCAAGTTTCTGGCAAATTCCATTAGCTAACGACTCTCAGGAAAAAACCAGTTTTACAGTTCCTGGTAGAGGGTTATTCAAATTTAAAGTCATGCCGTTTGGCCTATGCGGTGCACCAGCACGACAGCAGAGGTTAATGGACCAGTTATTTAATCAAAATTTTTGTAGTGATATTGAAAATGGAATAGTATTTTGTTATATAGATGATATTGTTATTTGTTCTGCTGATTTTGAAACCCATTTAATTTTATTAAACAGAGTTCTGGATAAACTAAAAATGGCTCAACTATCCATAAATTTTGATAAATGTAATTTTTTTCGAAACTCTTTGAAATATTTAGGGTATATAGTGGATGAATTTGGTTTACGCACAGATCCTGGAAAAGTTGCCGCAGTTTTGAACTTTCCGACCCCAAAAACTGCACAGGAGGTAAAGATTTTCCTAGGCACTTGTTCTTGGTACAGGCGCTTTATTAGGAATTTTTCAACCATCGCTGCACCACTCAATAGACTAACGAGTAAAGGAAAGAACGCACCTAAATTTGAGTGGAGCGAACAGGCAGAGGTAGCATTTAATACATTGAAGAATGCGTTGGTAACCGCACCTGTTCTTGCGGTACCGAATTTTGAAAAACCATTCAAAATACATTGTGATGCTTCTGCATATGGTGTTGGCGGTATGCTAACGCAAGAAACCGATGGTTGCGATCATCCCATTGCGTATGTCAGTAGGAGCCTAAATAAAAACGAAAGGAATTACAGCGCGACGGAACGCGAGGCTCTAGCTGTGATTTTTGCAGTGGAGAAATTTCAGGCTTATTTTGGTTCCAAGCCAGTTACAATTATCACAGACCATGCATCCCTTAAGTGGTTCTTAAATTTAGAAAATCCCTCAGGACGACTCGCCAGATGGGGTTGTAGATTATCACAGTATAATTTTGTTATCGAACATAGGAAGGGTTGTGATAATGTAGTTCCGGATACCTTGTCGAGACTCATACACGTAGATGTAGTTGGTGATCGTAATGATAACTCTAGTCAACAAGTTTTGGTAGATGACTGGTATGACAAAACATTTAATGGCTGTAAAATCAATCCAGCAAATTTTCCGAATTTTTGTATTTTGAACGATAAACTATATCGTTACAGTAAATGTAAATACCAGCTTCTCAGTGAGTTCGACTGGAAAGAGGTAGTCCACAAGAACGACATCCTTAGAATTATGCAACAAAACCATGCAGACGCAACTGCAGGTCATTTTGGTGTGTTCAAAACTCATCGCAGATTATCCCTCAGATATTTTTGGCGTGGTATGTATAAGGACGTGGTTGAGTACGTTAAGAATTGTGATACTTGCTCTGCGTATAAACACACGACATCAGCCACTCCAGGTCTGCTAGGGAAGCCTAAAGTCTGCGAGAGACCTTTTCAGGTCATTTCGGCTGATTTAGTCGGACCTTTGCCTAGGTCTAAATCAGGATTTACATTTCTTTTTGTGGTGACGTGTTGTTTTTCGAAATATACAATGTTGTTTCCGTTACGGCGTGCCACAGGTGCCGCTGTTGTTAAAGCGCTAGAGAATTTTGTATTTTTGAACCATAGTGTTCCAGAGACTGTGATTGTGGACAATGGGTCCCAATTTACAGGATCTGAATTCCGTAATCTCATTAAGCGTTATAATATTCCGAAATTACACTACACACCACTGTACACTCCGCAAGTTAACCTTGTTGAGAGGTACAATAAGGTTGTTATGACTGCTGTAGCCGCTTTTGTGAAAGATAACCACAGGTCCTGGGACGAAAACCTGTACAAGGTCCAGTTCGCCATAAACAGTGCGGTTAATGAATCCACTGGATTCTCCCCGTTCTTCCTTGTCCACGCTAGAGAACCGGTTTTAAATGGTTCCTTCTATAAGGACACGGATAAGGAGTACGAGGCCGGAATTCCAGGGGAGGAATACGCAGGAAAGTTTGGAACTTTGGAGGACATATTTGGTCAGGTTAGGAGAAATTTGTTTCAGGCTCATGCAGAGTATGCAACGCATTACAACTTAAGGCGTAGGTCTGCAAGCTATTCTGTTGGGGATATAGTGTGGAAAAAGACCTATCCACAAAGCGACGCTACAAATTTTTTCGCAGCTAAGCTGGCACCTAAGTATGAAAAGTGCAGGGTTGTCAAGGTTTTGTCACCTTTGGTTTACGAACTAGTTAGAGTAGCTGACAACCACCCAATAGGCACTTGGCATATTAAGGATATTAAGAAGTAGATATTTGCCATTACTTAGTTTGGTCTAAACTGTTTGAATATTTAAGTTATCAATATTCAATTAGGAATTTGAATGAGTGTAGTGATGTTCTGAGTTAACAGTTACATTACCATGGTTCAGTTGAGGAGGAATGTAGTGGATGTATGTAGGGATGAATATGTGATGATTGGAATGCTTGTGGTAGACCAACCGGTTGAGAAAGTAAAAATGCAAATATCGTACTTTGGGGATAACGAAAAGGGGGGGTTTTGTGTTTTGTTTTCGTTTTCCTTCTAGATAATGGATCATTTCTGTTATTTTTCCGATTCTGTTCCGAGATCTATTTTCTAGGAGAGTTATTTCGTTTTTTTTTTCTCATATTCCGATTTTGATTCGGTTTTATTTTTCCGAATGGGATAGAGAACGGTTGCCATATCAGATGGACCCGTTCACAACCAGTTTTTCCGTATTTGTTGAGTAACAAATATTACGATGGTAGTTTAAAAGAGTGAACCACCGTAGGCCTAGACGCATTCTATCAGTCAGCTGAAGAATGATGCCAAGATGTTTCCACTCAAGTGTCTTAGACACCATGAAGTTTTTTTTTGTATATATTCTTTTTAGAAGTTAGGGTTGTGTAGTTAAGTATAATGTATAAAACCTTACACTGTTTTCAGTATATTTATTTTGTTAGACAATTTTCCTTGTTAGTAGTAGATGTGCGTTCACGCGTAACTTCTGTGTTTTTCTTGTTTGTTTCAGGCAAATTGTTAGTAGTTGTTGGATGACGCTGAGGGCAGCGTGGTTCAACCTGTTGAACCTTTTCGTAGGAGGGGAAGTATTGTGACGTTGTAAATTTTGAACTACTAACTAGCGTTTCGCTTTTAATAAAATCTATTTTGTTCAAAGTATGTTGGTGCCACCTAGCATCAAGGTGCAGAACTACGCGTGGGTCGATGTTCAGAGTTCATTCGAGCCACAATAGATGGCGTTTGCTTCGTTGTCAATTGTCGTAAAAATAAAACAAAATAATTAAATAAAACCATAATATCATTTGTTTATTGTTAAGTCATTAACAAAACGGTTCTTATAATATATCCTTAGGTTCCGCAAATATTCAAAAATGAATTGGCTTCATGATCAAACTAAATGAGAGCGGCCACACTCGGGTTGCGTCTGGCAACACCGATTGGTGAGATTTAGAATTTTTCTGGAGTCAACATGTGAAGACGAATTTTTTCGTTCCAGGAAAATCTCACTCTTTTTCGCCCATGGCTTCGCCTGGGAAAATACAATAGTTATAAATTTAGTCATCCTAACGTATTTCAATGTTTCATCAATTATGGTGAGTGAAAAATCAAGTAATGTGGATTCGACAAAATGGCGGTTTGGTTAGAGAAAATCCTAATTTCATGATTTCCCTTTCAGTTCCAGTTACTTTACCTTCCCAAATAAATGAGGATAATGGGTTGTGGGTGGACTCCTGAAAACCATTGGTGGCCAGGAGTTCAATAGGTGAGTTGTGTTTGATCGGGAAAATTCCACGTGTCGAAATTTTCACACAGCACAAATTATAATCTTGTTTTTCTTTGTTACAGGGTTTCCGTTTTCCGTTTTAGTTTCCGTTTGCGTTTCCGTTTGCGTTTCCGTTTGCGTTTCCGTTTTTAGTTTTCGGTTTTCGTATTTATTTCTTTTGCACATTCACGTTGGCAACTTAATTTCTATGGATAAGACTTGGTGAAAATCTTTGTAATGAAACATTTCGGTTGTGAAGAATCAAGTTAAATTGAGTTTTGGATCTTGGCCGATGCCGTCCAGCTACATTGCAGTCTTCGCACCTACAAGTAAGCAAATGTTTGTATCCTGGAACAGTTTAGTGAACCTTCTTAGTGTATGTGTACAGTAAGAACCCTGTCTTTACTACTGAGCTTTTATTTTGAAACAATTTTATGAATTTTACTGTGTCATTGTCTATTCCATGCCAATGGCATCTTAAATTTAAAACATAGATTTTATGTACTATCTACCTAAGGCATTCTAATGTATCTAAATTAAGTCTTGGCATTAAGCTAGAATAACTAAGCATTATTAGCCATCACTAAGTATTAAGCGACCCCGGTAAAAGTTACATTAAAAACAATTTTGCCTAACATCTAGCAAATTTCATTTATAACACCTCATATACATTACAAGGGAGTCGACGGCTAGCTTCTATTCTTTACTAGGTAGATAGATCAAGTAAGTAAAATTATTATTTTTTTCCTCTAATCTTTGTAAGGTGGTAGATTATTCCGTATCCGGGTATATTTCTATTCCGCCCAATTTACCACCCTTACACCCTGGATGCAAGCTACCTCTATACCGAATTTCGTCAAAATCTTATCCATCCATACTTAATATTATAGATGTAAAAGTGTTCTGTCTGTCTGTCTGCTAGCTTTTTACGGAACACTAAGTAAAATGCCACTTTTATCATGCATAAGTAAAAAAGAGCGATAAATCGTGACAGCTTATTTCTCATTCACCTTTTACTATCGGACAAGATTTGCACGCTCCAAGGAAAAAGAATGAAAACTTTATTGCTCGATCCGGACATTGAAAAAGGTAAGGCATATCTGTCGTTTCGAATCTGATATTCTGTCGTTTCAAATCTGACCGAACTTGGTTCCCTTTTCCACCAAAGTTTTTAGTAACTAGCAAGGCTACGGAACCTTACTTTGTGCATGTTCTGTCATAAAATACTTGACCAGTTTTTCACTTTTAAGTATGGAAGACTAAGTTTGAGATCTAAAGAGCGCACTTTGACTTAGCTCAGACTTAAGACACTGTTAAAACGAGACACAGACAGTGTTATATCACTGGCATAAATCTATCTCTTTTTTATTAAAACTTAAATCTGAGCTTAGTCAAAGTACGCTATATAGATTTCAGCAGTAAAAAGACATTTTATCATCCATAAGTAAAAAAGAGCGATAAATCGTGACAGCTTATTTCTCATTCACCTTTCACTATCGGACAAGATTTGCACGCTCCAAGGAAAAAGAATGAAAACTTTATTGCTCGATCCGGACATTGAAAAAGGTAAGGGATATCTGTCGTTTCGAATCTGACCGAACTTGGTCCCCTTTTCACGTGCACTCTACTGGGCATTGTGACAGGCAACGATCTTTTGACGAGCTCACAGCCTCAGGCCGAGCAGCCTCAACTTGAGGCAAGCTGAGGCAGCTCTAAATACATATATATCATCCGTTCGTGCGTGTCCATTAAATGCACAGTTTTCATGTAGTAAATAGGAAATAGAATTTTTCATTTGTGGCACTAACTACCTGGTAAAAGCCTCGATAAAAAATGGCAGCCTCAAATTTTCAGAATGAAAATTCTACTGAGAAGAGCCGCCAAGAAACTTAACCGAATTTTTTTGTTATTTAGGTGTGTTTTAAAGTTATTTTTGCTAAACTTGGTTAAAGGTCCCCGAAAAGATAAAAACTTTTGCTGGTGTACGAGTAAATGTGTGTTTTCCGCTGCAATTGCATTTGATTACGTCAACGGGTTCGGCCTTATCAAGCGAATCAACTGCGCTGCTCTCACTTCACGACACGACTGCGATACGACATATCGTATGATGCTATTTTATGTTGGATAGATGATGCAAACTACTTCGTTTGCATGGATTAGTTTTCTTAAATCCCGCGGAACTCTTGTTTTGTCTTGTTTTTCCGAGATAAAATGTAGCCTGTGTGTGGACAGTGGTCCAGGCCTTTGACCATACCCATACAAAAAGCACGTCCATCTGTTGATCCGTTGTGACGTGATTCAAGTACAAACCAATAAATCAACAACCAGACACACTTTAGAATTAATAATATGGGTGAGTATAGTCCGCGCCAATTAAATAGTCGTTGTTTGTTAACCGCAATATGCGTCGCAATAGCATTTTTAGGCGTCAGTGAGGGCCGCAACGTGAGGGAGTGGAATACACCAGCTCGCGCGCTGCGCCGCACCCCGCGTTCGCTATCTGAATTAGTGTGAGTGCTACATCCGTACACAAACGCGTGGAACAATTCCTACTCGAGTTCGCACTTGCATCGTAGGTCAGACACAACTGTTTAACTGCCCGGAACTATAGTGATTATATGGG
The DNA here is from genome assembly GCF_902806685.2 of Maniola hyperantus. Classification (NCBI taxonomy): domain Eukaryota; kingdom Metazoa; phylum Arthropoda; class Insecta; order Lepidoptera; family Nymphalidae; genus Maniola; species Maniola hyperantus. The sequence continues at coordinate 12,586,702 of NC_048547.1, read as the reverse complement.
TAGTGATGTCGTATGGTAGAAATGGCCCCACCAGCTCTACGGAAATTATAGCCCGGGACGGCAAGAGATATTGAAACGTACAATTTAAAACGCCATTGTTTCACCGTTCAACTTTTTTAAAGGGCTACAAAATTGACTTTTTTAATACCATTCTTTTTGGGGAGCTTAAAAATGGATACCTATTGAAAATTTATGGATGACGCGGTGCATTTTTAAATAGGTACCTACCTAGGGCATAGAACTCAGACTAACCATCAAGAAGATTTAGGATCAAATCGAGAGCTCCCTCACTCTAGTTCACTCTGACAGTAGGTACAAAGTTCATAGTATAAGATTTCAAAGAAGAAGCTCACCAACAACGTTGCTAGAATTCGAGAGTCGAAACAAAATAACGTCAAAGTAAAATGGACCTAAAAAGCCTTGAATCAAAGTCAAAAATTCAATGCCACTGATTTTAATTTCGCAACGTTTCCGCTTGGAGCGCTGGCTGTAGGTATGTAGACAAACTTGAACTTTAAAACAAGGCAGTGAAGATCCAGTTTACTATAACGCGGAAGTGTTTAGACACTCGAATACTATCAACGTTGAGACATAAAATCTCGTACTAAGCGTACTGTATAATAATATGCCTTCCTATGTAGAGGATAGTCAAAGGCAGTATTCGGCGCAAGTCTTAGATCGCCGCTTGTTAGGAGAACTCTATTTCAATTGAGTCTCCGTCAGACTGTAGAGTACAGACGGATGTAAATCACCAGACCCGTTGCAGAAATTGTAGTTACTAATGAATGTGTCTACTGGTCTATGCGTGTCAGATATTCAAACGTTTATAATTAGATAAACTATCATCCACAGTTTAGCTAGAGCCATTTTCTCTATGGGCACTATTATCTATGGTCGATTAGGACAATATGTCATACGCAAGCAAGGCACCCCGCGAGCGTGGATTAACCACAATATTTCATTTGAATAATATTCATGTTTGGCATCGTTTAATTGCTCAATTAATTACTAACAACAAGCGACACGGTTAGGAGTAGACATATTTAACGTAAAATACGCTACTACCCTAAAGTAAAGCTAAGACTGATTATTTTGAGGCTTAAACCGTTGACACTAGAAACACAAAATATCTACTAACTATTACTACACAAAGAGCGAGGATCACTTTCGCCGCCAAAATTAGGTATCCACCTAAGAGGAGAGGAGATGCGTTCAATCGTCCAATTAGATTAAAAATAGATGACGTGAAAAAATTATCACGTCATTTTTTAAAAATCGGATTAAGCGTCAGATAAGATGCGTCTCAGGATCCCAGGTATCGGATGCGACTGAGACGTTTGGGTAAAGAATCCTAAAATCGTAGGGTACCTATAACATGTGGTAGGTATATAACTACTCGCCCTCGAAAGTACGAGCGGCATAGCTTTTTGAATTACTGATATGTACATTGAATTTAGCAGCGCAGCGCAATTATGTGTCACCGAGTTCTACGTAATAACTAAATTGTTAGTTTCTATGTTACCAGCAGCCCGCTGGCAGACAGACAGACAAACAAAAAGACTGCAGAGGCTTAGTAATGGGGTCCCGGGTCTTAAACCCTGCGGACACATGAGCAGATATCTACTCGTGTGCTTCGGGTACGGGACCCTTTACTTCACTTTTGTCTTTCTTTATTATAATGGTGTAAAATCAGTACCCTTCAGTACCCTTAGTATAAATGCGAAAGTGTGTTTGTTTGTTGGTTTGTCCTTCAATCACGTCGCAACGGTGCAACATATTGACGTGATTTTTTGCATGGGTATAGATAAAGACCTGAAGAGTGACATAGGCTACTTTTTATCCCGGAAAATCAAAAGAGTTCCCGCGGGATACTGTAAGTATACACAGTATACACACACCTGTAAGTTTTTGGAGTTATATGTGTTTTAAGCAATTAAAAACCGGCCAAGTGCGAGTCAGGCTCGCGCAATGAGGGTTCCGTACTGCAGTGGTATTTTTTCGACATTTTGCGTGATAATTCAAAAACTATGATGCATAAAAATAAATAAAAATCTGTTTTAGAATGTACAGGTGAAGACTTTTCATATGATACCCCACTTGATATAGTCACTCACTTCGAAAGTTGAAAATACTAATTATTAGTTCATGACCACAATTTAATTTTTTTTGTGTGATGTAAGCCTAAATTCACGGTTTTCAGATTTTTCCCCAAATGTCAGCTATAAGGTCTACCTACCTGCCAAATTTCATAATTCTAGGTCAACGGGAAGTAGGTACCCTGTAGGTTTCTTGACAGACAGACAACAAAGTGATCCTATAAGGGTTCCGTTTTTCCTTTTGAGGTACGGAACCCTAAAAATCACTTGCTTATATAAGTTAAGGAAAACATCAACATGAGAAACAGATGTCTGTCTTCAAACCTTGAGCGATATCTACGCAAGTACGACCACGACATATATCTATAGTGCGTGACAGGTCGACATGGCAATCGGGGAGGGAACGCCCCGCACACCCGCACTGCTCCTGCACTTACCCGATGCGGTATAGCGCGGGTGACGTGTGGGTATGCGGGGCGTCCCCCCGCCTCATATTCCGATTGCCATCTCGTCCTGTCGCGTACTAGGTATACTTAAATTGTAATCCTGATAAACACTGAAGGGGCAGTACAGGGGCGGCTCGGTGCACTTTTATAACGGCTACAAAGGGGAACTTTCCTTTTAATCAACGGCCCAAGTAAGTACACTAGCTCAGAGACTTACAAACCTGTAGACAAATCAGCGTTTTTCCACGCACATGCAAACTGGAATCAACTCCCTTCGGCGATGTTCCCATTAGATTACAATATGGGGTTATTCAAGGGGTGGACCAACAAATTCCTAAAAGGCCGGCAACGCATCGGCGGTTCCTCTGGAGCTGCAAATGTTCATGGGCGCCGGTAATCACTTAACATCAGGTGACCCGCCAGCTCGTTTGCTTGCTATCGCTATTAAAAAAATTAAAAAAGGTGCTCTGAAGAGCTATTGCTATTTGATAAGTGCCGACCCTTCCATATTTCGAACTAGGCGACAGCCTAGGGTGCTGGAGTTTGGGGACGGCATGGCGAGGATACGGGACAGCCCGTGTTTCCACGGCCCTCCAACGTCACGATTAATATGGGCTAAAATGCGGGAGAGCGCCCGTTCGTGCTCTTAGCATGTTTCCCGGAACGCCTTCCAGACTCCCTGAAAACTGCGTTTCAATTAGTTAGATCGCGCTCGCTCCGCTCGCGTAACTGGCGCCTCGGCTTTTATTTTGTAGAACTCATAAGAAATCAAGTGTGCTTGCTTTTTTATTCAGTATCTGAATTTCTTTTCTTGGACTCTGTTGTACACAATCTCTGAAATAAATTAAACTGATAGGTTTAAAACTAATGCTTTACTTTTCCGTAGGGAATATTATGGAAGTATGAAACTGTATATTTTAGTCTCGTCAATTTAGTAGCTTAAAAATGGTATACAAGAGAATTAGACACAATACCTTTCAATTACCTTTTGAAATTTATTTTTAAATGAATTTTAACTGTATCGATGCCTACGACAAAATATATATTGCTTCCACCCAGTCTGTAGGTTCCTAAGTCTATAGCGGTCATAAACACAGACTGACCTGTAATGCCTTTAATTTTATCGCACAAAATAACCGCTATTGTACTTACCTAAGTAATTTTGTTTAACAATATAAGCTTGTTGGTTAGCTAAACAACATATAAACAAGGGTATTACTATTTTATTTTATTTTACTAGACTTCAAAACAACGAAGAGGCCTTGAAGAGGTTCTCAATTCGAGGCGTATGTTTTTTGCATTGTTCTACTCCATAACTCCCTCAAATCTAAATCGATCTATTTAATTTTTTTATTTATTTAGAAGCAGTATTCTATCGTTAGACTGGTCTGATTTAAATTTGGTGAAGATCTGACGAATATCTTTTGAGATGAACAACGGATCCCCTCAACGGATAAAAATGAATCGCTCGCGATATAATAATTATGATAATAATAATGAGAACGTTAAATCTCTTTGTGGCAGGGTTTTGACATTAGGGAGGTACCTAGCCACGGCCGTAGCTACCCACCAGTCTAGACTAGTAACAATTTAGAAATTATAACTTCCCAAATCTTTCAGATGCAATGCAAAGGTTTTACCTGAAAGATAGAGCGGAGGGGGGAGGAGGTTTTTAGTCCGTAGGCTATTGTGGAGTCGGGCATGCCGGAGGCATCCATGAGGATTTTCCTCCTCCCCGAACGAAAAACTTCCCAAATTGCCTCTGCCGGGAATCGAACCCGGGTAAGAAATACCACAGTGCTCACTGTACTGAGCCAGGGAGGTGGTCAAGAGATTTCACCAAAAAGTTTAATTCGCAGGCAATAAACCATTTCTCCCGACTTACATAAAACATTTTTTCCGGAGTTTCTTTTCTTAAAACTTTTAAGCATTTCCGCACGGATGTTAGCTACAAGGGAAAGCCTCAGTTTATGACTTAATGACACTGTAAAGAAGGAAGTAATGAAAGTTGAAGCGCACGCGATCCTCGCCCCTATTCCCTAAGCCCAGTGTTTACAGTCGCCCATAATCGCAAATTAAAAGTTTTCATAGCACGTATAAAATGTGCCGCTAAATAAATACCGGGTTACATTTTACTGTTGAGGCCATTATGGGCCAATTATTGTGATTAGTTTTTTTTTCTTAGAAGCACAGAGAATTCAACTCCTAGAGTACGCATATTGCATGAAACAAAATCGTAAAATGTTGGCGGGGGACAGCCGATAGGGGAAAATGCTGTGTTGTGATTGGTGGACTTAAAAGTCACGTAATCAAAACAATGTGTGAAATGAGGGTACCGAACGGGCGTGGGCCGACTTTTATGGAATAGAATAGAATAGAATAGAATGTTTTTTTATTCATGTAAACTTTTTACAAGTGCTTATGAATAGTCAGGTAGTTTTAATTTACCGAATGCCGTTCCTACCGAGAAGAACCAGCAAGAAACACGGCGGTTGCTCTTTTTAATTTTTCAATTTTTTAATATGCTAAGCAAGTGCCTAAGCTTGGCGAGCGGGGGTGTTCGGCTATTAGGCGTCTATACTCTATAGGTAGGTGGTGGTCTGTGCTTAGAAGTCAAGTAACTCAAGGATGTATTAGATCCGGCTGAACTTTAATGCCACTATAATCTGTACTATTTCTACGTGACATTGGCGAAGTGCATTGTGCTCGGTATGGCACTACTGAAAGCCATAAAGCAAATTAAGAAGAAGAAGAATCTGTACTATCATCATCATGATCAACGCATCGCCGGCTCACTACTAAACACGGATCTCCTCTCAGAATGAGAAGGGTTTAGGCCATAGTCCACCACGCTGGCCCAGTGTGGATTGGCAGACTTCACACACCTTTGAGAACATTGCGGAGAACACTCAGGCATGTAGGTTTTCTCACGATGTTTTTCTTCATCGTCAAAGCAAGATTACTTAAAATGCACATAACTCCGAAAAGTTAGAGGTGTATGCTCGGGATCGAACCCCCGACCTCCTAAAAACTAAGTTATCCCCGCTCGTTGAAAAGTTTCACAGCACGTATAAAATGTGCCGCTAAATAAATACCGGGTTACATTTTACGGTTGAGCCAATTACTCTGATTAAATATTTTCTTGGGAAGCAAATAAAAAACTCTAGAGTGTATTAGACTCGAGCTTTAGAGCCGTGCGTGCAGTGACTTTGATCAGTACCCTTATTATAAATGCGAAAGTGTGTTTGTTTGTTGGTTTGTCCTTCAATCACGTCGCAACGGTGCAACGGATCAACGCGATTTTTTGCGTGGGTACCTATAGATAAAGACCTGGAGAGTGACATAGGCTACTTTTTATTTTGGAAAATCAAAGAGTTCCCGCGGGATTTTGAAAAACGTAAATCCACGCGGACTCAGTCGCGGGCATCAGCTATTAAATAAATAAAAATATTTTTTATTCAGTTAAGCTTTTACAAGTACTTTAGAATCGTCAATTGCATCTAAGCATTGGTTCGGAATGCCTTTTCTACCGAGAAAAAA